>NC_081406.1:312199433-312499433 GCF_030272615.1 Cryptomeria japonica
GGTTTTATGTGGTTCGAAGGGGTCACCCATGTGTTAGAACACAAACATGACCCCTTAGGATCATATAAGACCCCTTACGACACCATTTGGTCTTATGTGGTCCAATTAGGTCCTAAGGGGTGCACATGTGTCGTAAGGGGTGACCGTATGTGGTCCCAAGGGGTCACTCATGTGTTAGAACACATGAGTGCCCCTTAGGACCACATAAGACCCCTTACGACACCATTTGGTCTTATGTGGTCCAATTAGATCCTAAGGGGTTCACATGTGTCTTAAGGGGTCTTATGTGGTTCTAATGGGTCACCCATGTGTTAGAACACATGCATGACCCCTCAGGACCACATAAGACCCCTTGTGACACCATTTGGTCTTATGTGGTCAAATTAGGTCCCAAGGGGTGCACATGTGTCGTAAGGGGTCTTGTGTAGTCCTAAGGGGTCACACATGTGTTAGAACACATGAGTGACCCCTTAGGACCACATAAGACCCCTTGCGACACCATTTGGTCTTATGTGGTCCAATTAGGTCCTAAGGAGTGCACATGTGTCATAAGGGGTCTTATGTGGTCCTAAGGGTCACCCATGTGTTAGAACACATGAGTGACTGCTTAGGACCACATAAGACCCCTTATGACACCATTTGGTCTTATGTGGTCCAATTAGGTCCTAAGGGGTGCACATGTGTCATAAGGGGTTTTATGTGCTCTTAAGGGGTCACCCATGTGTGATCCCTAGAACACCTAAGTGACTCCTTAGGATCACATAAGACCCCTTACAACACCATTTGGTCTTATGTGGTCCAATTAGGTCCTAAGGGGTGCACATGTGTCAAAAGGGGCCTTATGTGGTTCTAAGGGGCCACCCATGTGTTAGAACACGTGTGACTGCTTAGGACCACTTAAGACCCCTTGCGACACCATTTGGTTTTATGTGGTCCAATTAGGTCCTAAGGGGTGCACATGTGTCGTAAGGGGCCTTATGTGGTCCTAAGGGGTCACCCATGTATTAGAACACATGTGTGACTCCTTACGACCACACAAGACCCCTTATGACACCATTTGGTCTTATGTGGTCAAAATAGGTCCTAAGGGGTGCACATGTATTGTAAGGGGCCTTATGTGGTCCTAAGGGCTCACCCATGTGTTAGAACACATGAGTGATCCCTTAGGACCATGTAAGACCCCTTACGACACCATTTGGTCTTAAGTGATCAAATTAGGTCCTAAGGGGTGCACATGTGTTGCAAGGGGCCTTATGTGGTCCTAAGGGGTCACCCATGTGTTAGAACACATGAGTGACATCTTAGGACCACATAAGACCCCTTGCGACACCATTTGTTCTTATGTGGTCCTAAGGGGTGCACATGTGTCGTAAGGGGTCTTATGTGGTCCTAAGGGGTCACCCATGTGTTATAACACATGGGTGACCCCTTAGGACCACATAAGACCCCTTGCAACACCATTTGGTCTTATGTGGTCAAATTAGGTCCTAAGGGTTGCACATGAATCGTAAGGGGTCTTATGTGGTCCTAAGGTCACCCATGTGTTAGAAGACATGCGTGACCCGTTAGGACCACATAAGACCCTTACGACATCATTTGGTTTTATGTGGTCCTATTAGGTCCTAAGGGGTGCACATGTGTCAGAATGGGTCTTATGTGGTCTTAAGGGGTCACCCATGTATTAGAAAACATGTGTGACCCCTAAGGACCACATAAGACCCCTTGCAACACCATTTGGTCTTATATGGTCAAATTAGGTCCTAAGGGGTGCACATGTGTCGTAAGGGGTCTTATATGGTCCTAAGGGGTCACCCCTGTGTTAGAACATATGAGTGATCCCTTAGGACCACATAAGACCCCTTACGACACCATTTGGTCTTATGTGGTCCAATTAGGTCCTAAGGGGTGCATGCACATGGATACTCATACATATGTGACCATTACGTTCAGTTGGGTCATAAGGGTTGCATATGTGATCATTACATTCAATTTGGTCATAAGGGGTGCATACACATACATACATACATACATACATACATACACATACATGTACATACCTACCTACATACATACATATACACATACATAAATACATACATACATACACATAAAATAATTATATACACCTTAGGACATACATACACACACATACATACATGCTTAGGGCCCTTAGGACCACGCACGACCCCTGATAGAATGTCTTGAGGTGTATGTATGTCCTAAGGTGTATATAATTATTTTATGTGTATGTATGTATGTATGCATTTATGTATGTGTATATGTATGTGCATGTATGTACATGTAGGTATGTACATGCATGTGTGTGTATGTATGTATGTAGACCTATGTATGTTTGTTTATGTATGTATGTATGTATGTATGTGTATGTATTTTTATGTATGTGTATGTCCTAAGGTGTATATATTATTATTTTATATGTATGTATGTATGTATGTATGTATGTGTAGACACATAAATCCGTCCACTTAATAAAATGAATATTTAGTATTTATTTGATTATTTAACCATCAATCAATAATTAATTAAATTAATATTTAATTAATTCATCTTAACCATCTTCTCCTATTAATTAAATAAATTATTCAATTTATTTAATTTAATTCACTTAACCAAATCCAGACCATTAATTAAATAAATAAATCATATTTGTTTAATTAAATCTTCTCTCACATTTAAATAAATTAATATTTATTTAAATCCCCCAAAATCTCATCTCTCACATTTAAATAAATTAACATTTATTTAAATCACCTTTATCCTCCACCCACTTGCATTTTCCTACAAATGCAAGTTGTACAACTATTTTAAATAAATAAATTATTTATTTAAAATCCTATTTATCCTCGCCCACTTGAAACCTTTAATGGTTTCCCTTAAAGTCTTCAAACTTAATGGCTTCTTTCTAGAGTCTTCTCAAGCCTTTAATGGTTTCCCTTAAAGTCTTCAAACTCAATGGCTTCCTTCTAGAGTCTTCTTAAGCCTTTAATGGTTTCCCTCAAAGTCTTCAAGCATTTAATGCTTTATCTTCCTTTTTCTCATGTAAATAAATTAAGATTTATTTAAATAATATCCAAAATTCACATTCACATTAAATAAATTAATATTTATTTAAATATCTATCCAAATGCAAATTACACCATTTAATTGAAATAATTGATTTTACTTCAATTGAAAATCCCAAAATTCCTTCCACTTGCATTCTCCTACAAAATCCACTTGCATGCCTAAATCCCTTCTAGATTCTTCCAACTCTTCTAATTAGACTAATCCTATCCTAATCATTGTCACATTTCTAAATAAAAAGAAGTCACTTCTCAAAAACCTCCAAAGTCTTCAATAACCATTAAAGACTTTATGTCTTCAAATAGTTAACCTCTAAAGTCTTCCAAACCATTAAAGGCTCTTACATAACCATTTATGGTTAACTCACCTTTTACCTTTGGTTAGAGACTTTCCTCTAACTTAACCATCATTTTGACTTATGGGTCTCTTCAAAGCATTTATTTTTTTGACTAAGGTAACCATTTAACCCTCGCACATTCATTTATCCCTTGGATAAAAGGAATATCCATTAACCTAACCCTAACCCAACCCCCTAGGGTAACCATCATGTCCCCTCAAGCATTTAATGCTCCTTATCTCTCCTCTCAAGCCTCCTTATGGCAACACTTGTCAACATGGGATTGGGTTGAAAGTCTCACATGGATTGAATATCTTTCAATCCTAACCCTTGTTAAGATTGCTCAATCTTAACCCTTCATTTCCCCATTTCTTCTATAAATAGAACCCTTATCCTCAAGCAAAGAAGGAAGCATTAGAGTATTGTTGCTATACTGGTATTAGCATAGAGTTTTTTCATAGCATCACTATCTACACTTGCATAGCGTTTGTTTATCACATCCAACCATCTTGAATCTCCATATGGCATCCATGGCTAGTGCTAAAAGCTGAGAGCTACATTCATTGGGACTTGGAGAGGGGAGAAACAAGGGAGAAGCATCAAAAGGCATCATGGAAGCATCTTAGGGAGGCTCTTCTCCTTTCTTTTGTTTTGTTAAACTTCTTTCATGCTTTTTGAAATCTCTTTTGATATGTTTGGAATGGTTTTTAGTTCTTTGTTTTGGTTTTATGGTTGAAACTAAATTATTAACATTGAACTTTGTTGTTTCCTTGTCCCCATTTCCATGACATCAATATATATGTATGTATGTATGTAGGTATGTAGGTATGTATGTATGTGTATGTTTGTGTATGTATTTGTATGTATGTGTATATTTATGTACATGTATGTGTATGTATGTATTTAATTTCTAATTTTCTAAACTAATATGATACAGTAAATACAAAAATAACAAACTATTTTTTAAAAACTATTTTCTAAAAACTATTTAAAAACACTTAAAAAAATTTAATTTTCTATCAAAAAACTAATTTTCTATCAAAAACTATTTAAAAAAAACAAAACATAAATTAATATGATACAATAAAATACATTAATTTTTTTTTCTTACAAAAATGGACTTATCACCAAAACACTTCTGGCCGGATAGCTGTAGTTCTTCTTGCCCTCCTGCTTAACTCCAAGCCGCTCAATCCAAAATGAGGAGCTTGGGCAGATTTTCGGGTTTATATAGTGCAACACATTTTTGGTCGGAAACGTTTCGACCAGAAGGGTTCCGACCGGAAATACATTGCCACGCGAGCGCTGCGTGGCCGCCAAATAGGTCCGATCGAAACACTTCCGGCTGTAACAAGTATTGTTAGCCTAAAGTGTGGCACATATCCGTACGATTACCCCCATAACATATGATTACTATATTTTCTCAGATCAATTTTTGTCCCATGTTTTGGAAAAGTTTCAACACCCCTTTGCTAGGCTCACTGTAGAGCAAATGCGGTGGTTGAAAGAAAGGTCTTCCACTTGTAATTGTTTCTACAAGGTTAGTTTTACCATAATTCACATGCTTGGGTTTTTTAGAGGAACCTTTCAGGTTACCTACTTTCGTAACAGACATAACTTTGGCCCTAGAGTTGTTTAGGCAACTCTCAATAGTCGACAACCAAATTAGGAAAGGGATGGGCATGAGTGATATACAAGCCCCCGCTTAGTAGAGATGAAGTCACCCTAGGAAAAAGAAAAGCCAAGATATTATTGACAAATAAACTCATCCACTCGAGACTTGATGTCATCCGGGATCCTTGAAAATATGACCTAGGTAACTGTTTGAGAGATAAGCAATTCACCCCAATCCACCAGCCATGACCATACGACGAGTAAAGGTCCAATCCTATTACCCTAAATACTCAAACCTATGTAGAATTATCATTTATACCTATTTTCCAGAGGCCCTCTTGGAAATATTTCTATACAGTAAAAGAAAATGCAAAACCCTTTTGCAAAATACCTCTAGGTCTAAAGAAGCAATTGAGGGATTAGGATTGAAGTGAGGACAAAATAACATATTTTTGAATTTTTTATTAGGAAATTAAAGACGCAACTTCCCAAATTCAAGACAATGATCTAGATGATGCCTTTGATAGAAAATGGGAAGAAGGGCATTTAGGATCATTTGATACTATAGAGGGGGAAGGAAGTGTTCTTGTGGTTGAATAGGAACAAGAAGAAAGAATACTAGAACAAGGACTACACATCAAACCTTCAAGAGTGAAAAATGCTTGCATAACCCATAGTCGCTCAAAGGGAGAGTTCAAGAATTATCATTTGGAACCCTAAATAGATTTAGAGTGCAAGCTCAAAGTTTGAATGTTCTTCAATAGGAATAGTTCTACAGAAAAATAAATGGATATGAAGAGTCAATCCTAAATATTTCAAAGACTTTGAGGATGAATAAGAGGTAGTTGCCTCTTTGGAATTGATCTTTACTTGATAAAGTTAATTTCCTTTTATTTGTTACTTGTAGGAATATTCCTAAGATATCCCTACATGTCCTTTGTTTTATTTGAGTTCCCATAACTCATTTTATTTATTCCAAATATGTGGAATATTAGATTTCCTTCTCAAGAGGAGGATGACAAATTGCACACACATATTGTGAATGGTGGCATTCATAGAGTTGGGAGACACATTATATCTCCTCTCCTCATCTCTATTTAAGAGATGTTTCTCCTCATATTCTTCACTTCATAATATTATTATAATGAGCTTCTCTCTCTCTCTCTCTCTCTCTCTCTCTCTAGGCTTTGCCTTCATTCATAATACATAAGAGGTTTTTCTTTGGTTTTCCCCTTTCAAAAGCTCTTGTCTCCTCTTCATGTTTGGGTGGTTTCTCTCTCAAGTTGTTCAACTTATTTGGTAACATTATTTCAATCAATAAAATTATTTGGATTTTCTTTCATTTATTGCTCTTGTTATTCCTTTCATGGTATCAAAGCAGGCTGCTAATCCTTGTTTAAGTTGAAAATGATTAAGGTTGATATTGTTCATTTTTGAAGCTCACCCCTTTTGGAGGCACTCTTTGAGAGAAGCAAAAGTTTATACTCTCTATTTTGTGCAGATTTTGATTTCAGTTTAATTTTCCTTTTTCAAACTTGCGAACAAGTTTGCACGTAGGGCTAATGCTCTTTTGTTTCTCATTCGTCAAAACTCAGTTTCTAACCTCTTTTCATGCATTCTCTAATTTATCTTTGTTTTGGGAGGCTTCAGCCAAAAATTTTTCATCTCTGATTTTCTTGTAGATTTTAACATTTCTCGTGATTACAGGATCTTGTAAAAAAAAAGGTTTCATATTGATAGTCTTAATATGATATTGTATTTAATTCACTTTTTCTTCACTGTTTTTGTTCAAACATTATAACTCCATTTTTCATTTAATCAAGCTTAGATTTCTATATCTCTGTGTTAATATCTCTAGAAATACAAAGAAACCACTTGGTTAACAACACCTCAGCCTCAACCTCCTTTGTTTCATTGCTGCATTATATTTATTAAATAAATAAATAAATAATTTTTTTTGTTGTTTCATTGTTCTTAAATTATTCTGTGTGTTTTTTTGCATTTCTCTATCCCCTTGTGTGGTCTCTCCTGCAATCACGAGGTCTCTTCCTAGCTCCTACGTTTCTGCTCCTCTTCTTTACTTTTTCTTTTCACCCTACATACGTTTGGCTCAGACTTTTTTTCAGCTTTTAAAAGATTCTCTTAAATCTTTAATTTAAAAGCTTTACATTTAAAAAGTTTGAATATAATATTCTTTTCCAAAGTTTAGTTTCTTTAAATAAAATAAAGTTTTTAATTAAAGTTTAAAATAAATCATTTTCTTTTACTATTAAAAGTTTTAAAGCTTTGTAATAAAAGTGTTTTCTAAAACTAGTATACCTATCTTTAGAGACATATAGATAAAGTATGCTCAAAGATATTATATTTGTTCATTATTCCACTTTAAAAAATAAATTTTATTATTATATTGTAATTAATTATTAATTATATTATGATATTGTAATCAATATTAAATTATTATTAAGATATTACTGTTTTTTGTTTTTTTATTAAGAATTATAATTATTATTATATTATCATATGCATATATTATCATATAATATTAGATTGACATAATTATGAATTTAACTATTTGTATGATGGAGATAGACAAAATTGATTAATAATTAAACTCAGAGTGAGTCGTAGTTGAAAGGGAAATAAATAATTTTTTTTTTTTAGCTTTTCATGCATTTAAGTGTCACAAACACGTCAAATTTAATGCTTGGTGGTTGAGAGGGAAATAAATAAAATATATTTTTTAGCTTTTCATGCATTTAAGTGTCACAATTTGTCAAATTTAATACTTCTAGTTTTTATTAACACATATTTGTGCATCCATTGTGTGAGTGTTGTTAACTATTTGTATGTTGGAGATAGACATAATTGATTGATAGTTAAACCAAGAGTGAGTGGTAGTTAAGAGGAAAATATTATTATTATTATTATTTTTATGAATTTAAGTGTCACAAACACACCAAATTTAAGGCTTCTAGTTTTTATTAATATTTGTGCAACCATTATGTGAGTGTAATACGCCTTTAGCACAATAAAATTTCTTTAAATAAAATTAAAGTTTTAAAAAAAATCTAATAAATTTTTCCAGTCCTTTAATATATATAGTTGATTTGTATGTTCTCATTGGCAATTGTACAAAAGTCTATGAAGCTTGGGAAATTTTTAAAAACAACTTATGATGGCTCAAATGAATCCCAAAAATTCAGCTTCAAGATCAACTCGAAGACCTTAGGTATACCGATTTTAAAATCATGGATGAATTCTTATTAAAGTTGATTCTGTTAATAGTCAATTAACTAGTTTAGGAACTAAGCTTGATTCTTCTCATTTAATTCATATTATTCTTTGAGAATGTCTTCCTCGTCAATTTCAACAATTTTATACTAATATTCATGCTTACTTAGCTATTCTTTCTTTATGTACTCAACTTACTTGTGATATCTTTTGTACTTTATTATGTCAAGAGGAAGCTAAATTAATTCAGTTTGGTACTCCTAAAAGTAGTGAACATGCCTTTGTGTCCAAAAATAAAAATCATAATCATAATTTAAATCCAATAATAATAATCATAATCATAATAAATATTATTCTAATAATAATTTTCATTCTAAATCCTATAATAACAATTCTAATAATGGTCAAAAGAACAATTCTTCTAAAAGGCCCCATTGTACTTATTATGGTAAAGATGGTCATTGGTCAAATACATGTTTTAAGAAACAAAATGGTAAAAAGTCTATGACTCCAAATAATCATTCAAATAACTCTAATACTAAAAAGTTTAATAATAATGGTAATCAATCTCATTGTGCTTCCAAATTTAGTCATAATGTTTCTCAGCCTCTTGAGTGGATTATTGATTCTAGTGCATCTTAATCTGTTACTACTCATAAAGAAATTTTTGATTCTATGCATCCTGATACTTCAAATATTCTTGTTCAACTTGCTAACAATTATAGTTGTAAAGTAGAAGCTATTGGTGATGTGAATGTACCTAATGGTAAATTACACGACGTTCTTTATGTTCCTGAATTAAAATCAAATTTGTTTCTTGTTGCTAAGCTTTTCCAAGATTATAAGATTGGATTCTATAAGCATGTGTTATATTATTGATCCAAAGCATAACCAAGTTATTGCTAATGCTAAAATGGACGATAATAGCTTATTCAAATTTTATGAGTTTGCTCATTCAAAGTATTCTTTGCTTACTACAATTGATTTTAATGTTTGGCATGAAAGAAATGGCCACATAAATGCTAATAATATTGCCTTGATGCAAAAATAAAATATGGTAGATGGATTACCTAGCATTGTTCCTTCTAAAATTTTATGCACAAGATCCACAAGTGGCAAGATGCATAGGGAGCCCTTGCTACCATTATATTATATGTTATGATTGATGTCAAATCATGTGGTCTGGATTAGGTCTGGATGTGGTATATTGAATAGTAGCTTATGCATGAGATGGTGTTGTGCATTTGGAGGTTTCTTGGAATTCCTGGATGACTTGGCATTTCGAAAGATGTATTGCTAATATTATTCAGTGCTTTTCTTGGGTCTAGTTTAACTTGGAAGTCAAGATCTTGGTCTAGAAGTCGAGATTGTGCTACAACAATTGTGTAGCTTATGGATGATATTTTGGGTCCGACTTTGGCGAAGTGTGTAGCGTGTTGATATGTTCGATGAGGAATGTTGTGATGAGGTGTACTTATCATTCCTTTCCACCACTGGAATGTTTTGTGGAGACCCATTTTGGATCCCTATTTTAGCCTACATTGAGGATCATGTTTTCCAGAGACAATATATATAGAGGTTGATTTGGATGAGTAATAGTATGGCTTTTTGTGTTCAAGACATGCAAGATTGAAAGAATCCAGTTGTTGTTTGAGTATAGTGTTGCATATTGTTACCGCAAGCAGTTTTGGCAGTGTAGATTGTGTTTTTCAGTGGTGGATTCTCTTTATCTTTTCTTCTTCTTTGATAGTGAACCTTTTTTCTATGCAGTGAGCCCTCTGGCAATAAGTCTTTTTGGGCAGTGAGCATCTTGGAAGTGAGCCATTCTTTGTAATAAATCACCTTAACCGATGTTTATATATTAGGAATTAACATTCTCGGTGGTTTCTCCCTTCTTAGGTTTTCCACGAAAATTTTGGTGTCTCTTGTGTCTGATCTATTATGTGCATATGCTTTGGTGTTTATCTATTTTATTCATTCTGCTAATCAATCCAGATCTAATAATTAAGCTTAAAAGTAATTTTTGATTGTCAACTGATTCACCCCACCTCTTAGTTTCCTAGATATTCAACAATTTGTATCAATGCTTTGGTTCCTTGATATAGAGCTTAACCGCTTGAGGTAGATCTCGATTCAATGACACACAAATTATCCATTCCTATTTTTGAAGGATTTGATTACAATTTTTGGAAAGTGAAGATGAGAGGTTATATGGTTTCTCTAGGTTACAACACTTGGAAGGCTGTGGAGACTAAGTATGTTCTACCGATGAATGGTCTTACTACTCCGGATGAGACTTAGGCCTATGAAGAAAATGAGAAGGCAAGGTACACTATCTTTAGCGCATTATCAAAAATTGAATCAACAAATGTTATCTCCTTGAATACTGATTATGGGGTTTCGCATAAGCTAAAAGATATCTATGAAGGAAATGAGAGAGTTAAGTTGACAAAGAGGCTAATAGCTAAACGGTTGACAACACTGTGAATGAAATCAGAGAGCTCGAAGGCACTTTGTGTGATCCATATATGTTGTTGACAAAATCTTGATGAATTTACTGGTGAATTACAGTGATAAGATCTCAGCTATTGAAGAAACCTATGATCCGAAGACTTCCACTAGAGAACAACTATTTGGTACCTTGACTACATTTGAAGTAAGAAAGTTTGGAAAAGACAAGGAAAAATTAGAAATAACATTCAATGTATCTAAAGATGGTCCTGATGATGATGAGAGACCAGATGAGATGGAAGCAAATTTTGTAAGAAAACTAAAGAAAGGCACCGACAAGTACAAAGGTATGTTACCCTTTAAATATTTCAGATGTGGGAAGATTGGTCATATTGCTACTAGATATCGAGAAAAGGGAACTAGACAAAAGTTTAGGGAAAATTAGGGAAATTTCAATAAGAAAGCCTATTATGTTAAGGATGATGCTGGTATCTTAGATGGTGACTCAGACTATGAAGAAGGTGATTTTTCATTCCTAGTAGAAAAGGATGTTCTTAGGTTTGATATTTCTAAAACTGTTGCTACTACATTTCATGCTAGAAGAGATAAAAATGAATGGTTGATTGATAGTAGATGTTCAAATCATATGACTGGTGATAAGAGTGTAGCATCATAAAATTGCAACCCTTGCAATTTTGACCACATTTTAGGTCTTCACCCTAGTGACTGCATCTCCCTACCCAATTGAGATCCCTCTCTGCATTATTCTTCCAAAACTCCTCATGTTTAAGCCCTTGTGTCACCTCATGACCTTGTCCAAGCCCCAAAATAGGGCAGGACAGGGGCTTGGTGCCCCTGTCCTCCCTCTTTCCTTTGCCCCAAAATGGGTCCATCCGACCCTTGGACCTAATTTTCTTTTCGAGATTTAATTTCTCCTATGTTTGTCTTTGGTGAGATGAAAATTAACCCTCCTAGGCAAGTATAAAAGGAGACTTAATTCCCTCATTTGGTGAAGGAATAAAAAGAAAAGAAGGAAAAAGAGAGAAAAAGGAGGCAAGAATAAGCGAAATTAAGGAGGAGGCCTTCATTATAGTCATCAAGCGTTTAAGCATCCAAGCCTTCAAGAATTCATCAAGTCTTCTTCTTCTTCACGTGTCTTCTTCACTCATCTATTGGAGCAATATTACAAAATTCATTTTCAAGCATGTGTGTGTGTTACGGTTTTGTAATGTTACATGCCATTTCATGTAATACATGTGATTACATTCAAGAAGAAAAGCAACCATCATCAACAAATTGCAGATCTACAAGGTATACATTTCCATTATTCACATTTAACTATTTGCAATTACTTTCTTTCAAGGTTGATTCCTCAACTGGGTTTGACTAAGGCAAACCCCTATCCACAACCCTTATTCCCCTCTTTTTTGTGTGTAGGTTGCAGGTGCACGACTGTAATTGCATATTTAGGCTTTATTTGCAAAGACAAAAAAAACCCTTTTCAACCCGCGTAATTTTTGGAGCACCATGCATAACTTACACACGGTGCCGATGACTTTTCTCCAAATTTGTAGGGCAGATCTGTATCAGTCTAAATATCTTAGATTCAAAGTTATATCGCGATCATGAATCAATAGCTCCTTATTTCATCCATTTTGTCTTCCTTTTCTGCATAATCAACAAGTCAACATATCTATTTACAAAAGAGGGCAAATTGCATTCCAACACTTGCAATCCACTTAGCATTCACATCCTTATTTCCGTTGGATTTGGATCTAGTGGATTCAACCCCTATTTTGAATGTAAAGTGCATATTTGCATGAAGTGAAAATCATCCTAGTGGTTTCCTTTCTCTCCCCTAGGTGGGGAACCACTAGGGTCCAATTTTTCACTTTACATTTTAGTGAACCCAATGTCTTACATCTTAATTCTGATTTCTTCTTATTAGATTTGAATAATTGCAATTTGAATTTCAAATTTTCATTTCCAGGTCTGATCTTTTTGCAAATTTTAGAGGTTAATTGCATAAAAACCCCAATTTTTCATTTTGAGGAAATTAAGCTTGTGAAGTATAGCATTTTAGTTGTTTTTTTCAGATCTGATTTCTATTTCAAAATTGCAATTCAAATATGTCTTTTCATTTTGAAAATTAAGTGGTTAAACAACACAACCCTAATTTTTAAGAATCTTCTATTGTGAACTTTAACTACTAATTTGACCTATCTAGACATCTCCAAATCAACTATTTTTTTGGATTCTGCAATAAAACCTTAATTTCTATCATCCTTGAAAATTTCAAAAAAAGTTGGTCGGACCGTGCATAACTTACGCACAGTCCCTATCTTTTTCCGGAAATTTTGGGAGTCAGAATTGACTGTATTTTTATGCTTAAATCCAAGAAATTGGCATACTTTATCAGTTTCAACACCTCTTAAGGTCGAAAACAAATTCAAATTTCAACACTCTCAACTTTTAAATTAATTTTCATAAAAAGGTCCTAATTTTAGATCTTCTTTTTCAGCAAATTAAGATTTTAATTAAGAGACTTTCAATGGCAATCAATGGACTAGATTTATTAGCTATTTCACATATGGTTACATTGTTTTTAACATATATTTATTACAATCATGTGTTGGATAATGGCTTCTGTCATTTCATGTTGCTTCTTTTCATTCATAGCACTTGGTCATATTGTGTTGTTAGGATTTCCAAGTCATTTCCTTTTCAATTTGATCTCAAAGCTTTCATGTATCATTTATGTTGTATTATGGTGATGTTATTAACAAAATGCATTTCATATATTAATCACCTTAAGGCTTTTGTAGATCCCAATCTTAGAGATCCTAATCCTTGTACCTCTCCTAGGGTATCTTGTGTGAATGAGATGAGAGCTAATGCTTCAACCAATAATATTTTCAAAAGAGAGAAAGCATTGGAAAGAAACATGGGCCCATCTTCTTATCACACACATACCTTTGAGCAAGGGGGACAAAATCAAAATATTAACATTATTACATCTTTAGACCCTCCTTATTCTCCTAGGACCTATCTTCAACAACAAAATATATGTAGAGAGGATAATGTTATGCATTTTATTCATGATCTTTCTCCTCACATACAAATAAGTAAAGGTGAGCCATTAGATAATGAAAATGTTCATTCCCAATCTCCCAAAAAAGGATAAGAATGATGAAATAAAGGAGAGTATCCCTTCAGATGATATTCCTTCTTCATCTACAAATCCTTTTATTCCCCCTTACACATCAGATTTCAAAGAAATTCATGATCCTATTCCCCCACCTAGTCATTTCCAACATTCTTATAGTCATGGCTTTCATATAATAACCAAAGAAGGTTTTAGAGGACAAGCACTTGGGAAGTTTGGAAGCTAATGCTATATCTGGAGAGATGAGGATAATCTTGGAAAGTTTGACAACAAAGCAGATGAAGGCATATTCTTGGATTACTCAACAAAGAGAAAAGCATACCGATGCTACAACGAAAGGCTAAATAAGATTGTTGAAAGCACAAATGTGAGAGTTGATGAAAGTACCTCAAAAGACTTAGAAATAGTAGAAGGATATGAATTTGATGAGTCTGAAGAAAAGAAAAAGGAAGAAGAAAATAGAAGTGAAGAAAATAACGATCAAGATGCTCCAGTATCTACATCTAAAACCCCAAAGTATGTTCAAAGGAATCATTCAAAGGATCAAATTATTGGAGATAAGAGAAAAGGTATCATCATGAGAAGAAAAGTGGCTCAATAACAAGTCTTGTTATGTTTACTATCTGAAACAAAGCCTAAGACAATAGAAGAAGCTTATAATGATCAGAATTGGATGACGATAATGAAAGAGGAATTGGATCAGATTGAGAAAAATTAAACATGAGAATTAGTTAACAGACTGGAAGACAAGAATGTGATTGGAACTAAATGGGTATTTCGGAACAAGTTGGATGAAAATGAAAAGGTTGTAAGAAACAAGGCAAGGTTGGTTTGAAAAGGATATACTCAGATTGAAGGCATTGACTTTGATGAGACTTATGCCCTGGTTGTTCGGATGGAGGCAATCAGGATGTTCTTGGCGTTTGCAACTTTCAAAGAATTCAAGGTTTATCAAATGGATGTGAAATCAACATTTTTGAATAGAGAATTGAAAGGAGTTTACATTGAAGAACCAAAAGGTTTCAGGTTAAGAGATGATCCAAACATTGTTTGCAAATTGAAAAAGGCTTTGTATGGACCGAAACAAGCCCCTAGGGCCTGGTATGGAAGACTAGACATGTATTTGATTGATCAAGGATTTTAGAAAGGTTTTGTTGACAACAATTTATACTTCAAGACCGAGTCAGGTAAAATCCCAATTGTTGTGGTATATATTGATGATATAATATTTGGAGGAAATGAAGGCATGTGCAGAAAATTTGCTAATGAGGTGCAGAAGGAATTTGAAATGTCCATGATTGGTGAGTTAAATTTATTCCTTGGTTTGCAAGTTAATCAGAATGACAAAAAAAATTTCATTTCTAAGTCCAAGTACATCAAAGAATTGTTAAAGAAGTTTGGGATGGAGAACTCCAAACCAGTTAACCAAAGATGATAATCCTAAGGCAAATGCGAGTCAGTAAAAATCAATGATTGTAAGACTGCTATATTTGACTACTACTAGATTGGATATCATGTATGCAGTATATTTGGCAGCCAAATTTTATCAAGAACCAAAAGGATCACATGTTGTGGCAGTAAAAAGGATTTTCAGATATCTTAAAGGCACAAAAGAGTTTGGCTTGTGGCATCCCATGAGCTCAGATTTTACCTTGACAACTTATATAGATGCAAACTGGGCTGAAAGTATTGATGATAGGAAAAGTACAAGTGAAGGAGCATTCTTCCTTGGCTCTCGATTGTTTGATTGGTCGAGTAAGAAGAAAGACTTCATGTCTCTATCTACAACATAAGCAAAATACATTGCGACATCTTCTTATTGCACATAGATCTTATGGATGAAGTAGACTTTGAAGGACATTGGTGTAAAGTTTGATGACCCTATCTCAATCATGTGTGACAATACTAGTGTAATAAATATTTAAAAGAATTCGGCACAACATTCCAGAATAAAGCATATATCAATCAGGTACCACTTAGTGAGGGAAAAAGTGTTGGATAATGAAGTTAGAATTGAGTATGCACCTACAAAAGAGCAGATTGTAGATATATTCACTAAGGAATTGTGCAAGGATACTTTTGAGTATCTCCAACAAAAGTTAGGGTATTACCCCTTTCCAGTTTGAACTAATGTGCATTTTGATGTGCAATGGTAATGTGAGCAGCCTACATATTCTTTTCTATACCAACGCTTGGGTGATTCCTCTCAGGGGAACAAGAGTAAGTTTCTTAGGGGGAGCTTTGCCCGCCTTTGTCATTTTTGTCAAAGGGGGAGATAGAGTATAATGTTTGTATAATTTTTGTTTTTTATGGATGTTGTTGATGAATGTTGTCATCAATGACAAAGGGGGAGATTGTTAGCATTATGTTATATGTTGTCATTGATGTCAAATCCTGTGGTTTGGATTAGGTCCGGATGTGGTATGTTAAGCAACAACGTATGTATGTGATGGTGTTGTGCATTTGGAGGTTTCCTAGATGACTTGGATTTTCATAAGACATATTGCTAATATTATTTAGTGCTATTCTTGGGTCCAGTTTAACTTGAAATTCAAGATCTTGGCCCAGAAGTCGATATTGTGCTATAGAAATTTTATAGCGTATGGATGATATTTTGGGTCCGGCTTTGTGATGAGGTCTACTTCTCATTCCTTTCCACCACCATAATGTTTTGTGGAGGCCTATTTTGGATCCCTGTCTTGGCCGACATTGAGGATCATGTTTTCCAAAGACAATATATATATAGATTGATTTGGATGAGCGGTAGTATGGATTTTTGTGTTGAAGACATGTGAGATTGAAAGGATCTAGTTGTTGTGTGAGTATAGTGTTGCAGATTGTTGGCGAAAGTTGTTTCGACAGTGCAGATTGTGTTTTTCAGTGGTGGATTTTCTTTATCTTTCCTTCTTCTTTGACAGTGAGTCCTCTGACGGTGAGCCTTTTTGGATAGTGAGCCCACCTGTAATGAGCATCTTGGTAGTGAGACATCCTTTGTAAAAAATCACCTTAACCAGTGTTTATATATTGAGTATTAACATTCTCTATGGTTTTTCCCTTCTTGGGTTTTCCACATAAATTCTGGTGTCTCTTGTGTCCGATCTGTTATGTGAACATGCTTTGGTGTTTTTCTATTTTATTAATTATCCTAATCATTTCGGATCTGATAATTAAACTTAAAAGTAATTTTTGATTGTCATTTGATTCACCCCCCCTCTCAGTTGCCCGGATATTCAACAACTCTTTCCTCATGGTCAAGCATGGAGAGAAAATCATAAATTGTACCTCGTTCATAGTGACCTTTTGGGACCCATGGAGAATAACTCCATACAAGGATCAAGGTATGCACTTACATTTGTTGATGATTTTTCACGAAGAACTTGGATCTATTTCCTTCATAGTAAGGATCAAGTTCTTGAAACTTTTACTGAATTTCATATGTTTGTTAAAATTCAATCCCATTTTAAGATTAAAATACTTAGAACTGATAATGGTAAGGAATATGCAAATAATGCATTTAATGGTTATTTGAAATCTTTTGGTATTAAACCTGAGCTTACTATTCCCTATACACCTCAACAAAATGGTGAAGTGGAAAATAAGCATAGAACCACTGTTGAAATGGCTAGATGTTTATTGCATGCTAATAATATGGATTATAAATTTTGGGCTAAATAAATGGCTTGTGCTACTTATCTCATTAATAGGACTCCTACAAAAGCTTTAATATAACTCTTGAAGAGGATTGGTCTGGTAGAAAGCTCAATTTAAAGCATTTAATGATTTTTGGTTCCATTGCTTATGTTCATAAACCTAAACAAAAGAGGCACAAATTATATTCTAAATCTTCTACTTATATATTTGTTGGTTATGATGAACATTATAAAACTAGAGTTTACAATCCTATCACTAACAAAGTTAAAATTGCTAGAGATGTTTGTATTGTTGCAAATAGTATTCATGATTGTTTTGAAGTGCAAGATAATGAATTTGTTGAAAGTAAAGTTGTGGTTGTGGAGGACGAACCTCCTTCTCTAAATCCTACTCCTTCTCTAACCCCTACTAATGCATCTCTTTCTTCTAGTGTTGGTTTTAATGACCATGATAATTTTAATGATTCTTCTTCTTCTAGTGATGCTTCTATTATTTCTAAAAGTAAGCCTAAATGGTTTAAAACTTTGATTAAAAAATATGATGATTATTTAGCTAGAATGGATAAACTTAAGGCTAGATGTAGAAATTATTGCAATTATGCTTTGATGTCTACTATTATGCATGAAAATGATCCTAACTTTTAAGCAAGCTAAAAATAAACCTCATCGGGAAAAAGGTATGCAAGAAGAATATGCTACGTTGCTTACTAATCAAACTTGGGATTTAGTCCCTTCAACTCAAGGTAAAATTCTTGTTTCTTGTAAGTGGTTAGATAAAACTAAGTTGAATGCAAATAATGAAGTTATTGAGTTTAAAGCTAGATTAGTTGCTAGAGGTTTTTCTCAAATTGAAGGCTTATATTATAATGAAACTTTTGCTCCTATTGCTAAAATGCCTACTATTAAACTTGTTCTTTCTTTAGTTTCTAATATGAATTGGCCTATTCATCAAATGGATGTTAAAAGTGTTTTTCTAAATGGTGATTTACATGAGGAAGTTTATATGTCTCAACCTCCTAGTTTTGTTAAGGAAGGTAATAAGCATTTAGTTTGCAAGTTAAAGAAATCAATTTATGGTTTGAAACAATCTCCTAGAGAATAGTATTCTAAGATAAATGCATTCTTTCTTTCTCAAGGTTTCATTACAAGCAAAAATAATCTCACTTTATATATTAAACATAGTGAAGATGATATTGTGATTATTATTTTATATGTAGTTGATTTAACTCTAACTTCAAGCTCCAGTGATTTGATTTATGAAATTAAGTTTCAACTCAATCAAAAACTTCAAATGACCGATTTAGGACTTTTACATTTTTTTTTGGGAATGCAAATTTGGTGAACAACTAATGGTATTTTTCTATCTCAAAGTAAATATGGTCAAGATCTTTTAGACAGATTTAAAATGAATGATGCTAATCATGTTTCTACTCCTTGTGAATTAGGAACAAAGTTAATTCTTGATATGAAAACTCCTTTAGTTGACTACTTTATATAGACAACTAGTTGGAGTTTAAATTATTTAACTCTTACTAGACTAGATATTGCTTATAGTATGGGTTTAGTTTCTAAATTTATGTCTAAACCTCAACAAACCCACTTTAAAGTTGCAAAAAGAATTTTGAGATATATTAAAGGAACTATTAATGTTGGTTTATTTTATAATGCAAATTGTGATTTTAGTTTACAAGGATTTACTAATTCAGATCTAGGGGGAGATCCTAATGATGGAAAATCTACTTGTGGATATTGTTTCTTTGTTGTCTCAAGTGCCATTTCTTGGAATAGTATGAAACAACAATCTAAAGTTTCTCTTGGTTCCATATAAGCTTAATATAAATGATGCAATGATGCATCTAAAGAAGCCTTATGACCTAGAAGATTGCTCGAAGATTTTGGGCTACCTCAAAAAGATCCAACACCTTTGTATTGTGACAATTAAAGTGCCATTGCCTTGGCTAAGAATCCCATCTTCCATGCAAGGACCAAACATATTTCTCTGCAACACCACTTTATTAGAGAACAAATTGAAGACAAATAAGTTTCACTTCTATATTGCACTTGGGAGAAAATCAAGTTGTTGATATTCTAACAAAGCCACTTTGTAAAGAAACGTTCCAATTTCATTGTAAAAATGTTGGTTTTCAACCCATTGAAGGGTTTGATGTAAACTCCCCAAGTAAAGCTTAAGGGGGGGTGTTAGGAATTAATCTTTACTTGGTAAAGTTAATTTTCTTTTATTTGTATAATGCCCGCCAAAACACCCTAGAGAAATACACCAACTAACATGCGAAAAGAGAGAATTTTTTTTTAAACATCTGCTAATGAAATCTTTATAATTAACTACTCATATGAAATAAACATCCATTAACCAAATAACATTTAACCATCTTAACATATTCACAAAAACACATAACGCAAGTGGAAATAATCACAATACATCTAAGCATTCCCTGGGGTATATCAACACCATTACCTAAATTAACCATAAGCAATAACATAACATCATAAGAATGATGACATACTTGCATACTACCTCTAACATGATTTATTCTTTTTATGCATACATGATCATTCACTACTCTATAACATGATTATATCCATCTACTAATCATAAACTAACCATCCCCTTTTAAGTTCATTTTAAAACACCAATACCAAATGTTCCTAATCCCAATCACTTATACATCTATCATATTTCCAATATTACATGAGACTAAATGCATATCCATAAATCTAGTTCCATTAATAAACCAAGTGATGAATACTAAGAGGGGGGGTGAATTAGTATACCAAAAAATACTGAACTCATACACTTAAATAATTTAGCAGATAACTGGTATGACAGATTTACAAATAAACCGGTTAAGATAAATGCAAACCAAATAGCAAACAAAGCATTCACCAACAAGAGCACAATCACCATAACACAAGAAGTTTTGACGTGGAAACCCAAATGGGAAAAACCACAATGAGTAGAAACTCACAAGTAACTATCTGCAGAATAGAAACCAGACCGATTAAGGTCAGACCGGTTAAGGTCATACAATGTTCTTCACTAGAACAGATCCTGTTAGGAATCTAGATCTCTGTTAGGAGATAAGTCCTATTAAAGACTACCTTACGAGAGGATTTCAGATTCACAATTGTGAACCACCTTGTTAGAGGATTTACAAAGGCTTTGCTAGGCCTACTCGGTTAAGGGTTTAAGACTTGTCGAAGATGTGAGTAATCAACAAGTGAGTGATCTAGATACTAGCACAGTATGCTTGGTTAGATCCATGATAGCTCATTGTTAATGCAGTTCAACATTACTTCAGTCTTCAATATATCCACACTCCTACTCTTCACATAGACCTAATCTTCTCTTCTATGATCACACATACAAAACCCTTATCATCAACTAAAACCCTAGACATGATGTCCTTATAAAGGAGTCTGATTTCATGTCGGTCCAATAGGATTACATTACAAGTTCCTAGGTTCAGTGCATCTAGACACATTTGGTAAGACGACACAAAATCACCACCAAAGTGTTGGTGGATGATAACTCATCATAGAAATAGCAGTTGGTAACTCATCATAGAGTAATACTGGTTCATACAATTTACCGATTACCGGTTGTCAAAAATGAAGACTGGAAAAATGTTCACTACCGCTTTGTTCCTTCGTATCGCTTGAGATCCTCAAACCGCTTGAGGTCTTCATACCGCTTTGGGTCTTCAGTCAGTTTGTGACCGGGAAACATCTTCTACAAAACATCGATAGTCTAAAGACTATAATACATAATACCGGTTGGAACAAATACCAGTTGAGCATAACTCATACATCAAGAAAGTGAACACAAAGCAAGTGTGTGTCCATCAATGACAATCACAACATCATCAAAATGCCAACAATCTCCCCCTTTGGCATTGATGGCAGCACTTAGGAAAATTTTGACATCTAAGTGTTTTTACAACAAAAATATGCCATATGCAAAATTACCCCCCCAAAGCATATACACTATCCCTTTTGCAGAAATTACAATGTATACTACTCCCTTAAAGTGGTAACATGAAAGTATACATAACATTCACCAAAATTTTAAATACTACTCCCCCTTTGCCAACAATGACAAAATAACTCATGTTTCTCATTATCATTAAAATTGAGTAAATGTTTATGACAATAAGGAATGAAACTTGTCAAAAACCGATTTAAAATCCTGCAAAAAAGTTTTCATGTCTAATGAGCATGACTCAAGTAAAGAGGTAGCAACCTCACTTTCGGTCTGCATCTGAGATACCTATTTTTCCATGGCATCAATAGTATGCATCTCTTGAGTTACCGTTAGGGCTTCCAGATTGAGAAAGCACTTCTGAAGAATTTGCAGTTTGAGAAATAAGACCTGTTGAAGTTCCTGCAAATCTCTTGTCTGGTTGCTGATCTCCACTTCTATCGTAGCAGACTAAAGCTGAAAATGAGGAATCATATGGCGTCTTGAAGTTGCTTATGTATGTCTGCAAATCTGATTGGAGTTTCTCTTTTTGGGTGAGCACATCATCACATAATAGATGGGGTTGGCTGATTTTGCTCAATAGTAGTTTGCCCTCATCCATAACATCTCTTAAATCCTTCTGTTGTTTCTAAAGTTGAGACCAGAGCTCATTCAGTTTCTTGACTAAGGCAGTGTTTAGTGCCTTTTGATGCTTCTTCTGTGCATTTGCTTCAGCAACTTCTTCCAGGCATTGTACCTGGTCCTCTACAACAGTACATAGAAGTTTCAGTTTGGCCAAAGAGGAATCAGTACTGGGGAGGTTAGTACCTAGAATCAAACTGGTGAGGGTGTCAAGTGTAGTTTGAATGGCATCCCGCTCCTTTTTCCTCCTCAATGTTTCCAATATTTCTTGTGCAAGCTTTATGTTTTGCAACAACTCCAATTCATCTGTAGATTGGAGGTCGATAGGGCTGGTGATGTCAACCAGTTTGGCTTGACCACCAGTTGCCTTTGGAGTCTCCGCTTGTTTGGCTTTCTCTGTTTCCTCCTTCTTTGCGGCTCTTTTCTTTTTTGCTTCTTCTTTCCTTAGTTCTTCCTTCTTCTTATCTTCTTCCTGCTTCTTCTTTTCTTCCTCCCTTTTCTTCTTCTCCTCTTCTTTCCTCTTCTCCTCTTTTTTCCTCTTCTCCTCTTCTTGTTTCCTCTTGTCTTCTACTTTCTTTTTCTCCTCCTCTTTCTCTTTCTTCGCTTTCTCCTTATCAAACTTTTCCTTGTCTAGTTTCTCCTTTTCTGCTTGTTATTTATCCTACTTCTCCTTTGTGTTTTCTTTATCTTGTTTCTCCTTCTCTATGTCTGGAGGGACATCTTCAACATCCAGTGCATCAACATCAATAGTGTCAACCTGTTCTATAACTCTTTCTCCTTCACCATCAAATACCTCATCTGGTTTGGCTGAGGATTGGTCAAGTTCTTGTTCGGCCTTCTTGTTGGCCTCAGACACTTGATGTAACCGGACAGTAGCTTTGGCATGTAGATGAGTGTCCTTCTCCACTCCAGAGGTTCTGCCTTCTAGCAGCCCAAGTCTTCTTCTCCTCATGAAGAAGAGACCTTTATTCTTGTCCATAATTTCAAATAATTCAGAGTTGGAGGCATCAGGAAAGTACTGAGCAAAGATTTTCTCCCTTATTTCCTATTCTTTCTCAATGGCAATGCGCCATTTATTGTCCAAAGAATTGTACAAAGAATCAGGTGTCACTGATCTAATTTCAAATGGCGACCAGTCATTCATAAACAGATATTTTATCATTTCCTATTCTACTTCTTCCTTCTCATTATCAAAAAAATCATCAAAATACTCTTTTAAGTCATCAAACACCTTTCTCTTAATATTCTTTAAAGTCCTTTGACAATGTGTTAGAGGCTTGTAAGAAGAGATGTCTATATTTACTGGTGTTGATGATGCAGGTGTAGTACCGTAGACTTAGCCTTCTTTCTAGATTGTCGGGTTTTCTTAGGCTGCACTTTCGGTTCGGTATCCTCGGACTCCAGTGAGTTGTTTTTGGTCTTCCGCTTCCTCTCAAATACTTTAGCGGGTGCAACTTCTGGTTTCTTCTTGGCAGGTGACCGCTTGGTCACTTTTGGTTTGGCTGAGGTAACCGGCACCGATACCGATGGCACTGCCTTTCCCTTTTTCAGTAAAGGCTCTTCAACCGGTGTTACCCTTTCCAGGTAGGTGTCGGTTTTCTTTTTCTTCGCATCAAGAGGTGAGGCAAGTAGGGTGGAGGCATACCCATCTAACATGTCATACATCACCTCATATCCCATAGATTCTACTTCTTCCTTTCTTGGCTCTACCGCTTCCATTATAAATTCATCTACTTTTATGGTAAAGCAGATGTCCTCTTCATATTTCTTAACAACTAGATATCCTCATCCTTTGGCTCATTTTCCGTCTGAATTCATCAAAATATTTATTCAGAACCTCAGGATATCTGGTTCCTATTGCTTGGAGACTTTCCCTAATTTTTTTTAGTGACCGATTGGTCAACAGACCATTGAATATCACCAACTCCTGGGAAATAGCCTTGGAAGTAGAAAAATAGGCCGGCCAAAAGTTGTCCAAATCTGAACCTCAGAGAACTGTCCTGTTTGATGGACTTTAGGTTCAGTAGAAGTTGTTTTTGCAAACAGGTACACAAATCAACTAAGGCATCTTCCTTGATCATTCTGTATGCAGCATTCACCACAGCAGTAGGGATAGAGTTTATTTGGCTAGCATAAAACACTCGGTAGCCGATCACCATGCAAGCATACTTAACCAAGTCATCTTTGATGGGGTTGACAGTCATTCCCCATTGGTCGCTCAGAGAATCGGTGAGCTTAGTCATTTCAGTCTTGATGACCTTCCTTAGGGCTAGCACCTCACCAATGCTATAGAAACCGGTGATGGTATGAATTGGTTCAGGTGTTATGTCATGCTTCCTCTCGAGATACATTTTGTCGCCATGTACTCTGCTCAGGATGATGCAGATGTGTTCTTCAGTGAACTCTTCAAGAAAATAAACAACATTATGTAGTTTCTTCCTCTCTAGGATGTTGTATTCTGGTTTGATTTTCTTGTCATCCCCACAGAACAAACCTAGCTGGGAATGAATCACTAGGGATCCTAGGTCTTCCAATTTACAGTCAATGTACCTTGAAATATCTTCTTCAACAATGACTCCCGTAGGTATTTGGGACAGTGCATTTTATTTTATTTTCCTTTGAATAAATTCAGCTGAGTCCATGGGTACACTAGAACTGGAGTGTGATGCAGAAGCCATGATTAACAAGAATTTTGAGAAATACCTTCACAATTTCAAAATTTAGGGTTTTCCAATGCAGCTCACACCACACCACTTCGGTTGCTTGATTATCGCTTAGTGTTCTTCACCAATAGGTCAAAAATATCTCTGGATTCTTCTGCAAGATTTGAGTTCTCTCTGAATCACAAGTCGAATTGCCTTTTGTCCTTCTGCTCTTGAAAATTTCTTCGCTCATAAACGGATAAGTGAAAATGACGTTAAGAATCCCTTTTAAACAAATTCTTCACCTACCATAATAAATGCTCCACCGCTAGGGTACAAACCCTAACTTGGCCTTTTACTGCTTCAAAAACTTCTACCGATTGATAGGTAACATATATCGGTTTTGGGTCTTTACCGATATAAACTGGGGGTTCAAAACATTTCACCGATTTGTTCCCCCTAAGCTTTTCTGAAGCTCAGTTTGTCGGTTTAGATACTTCCACATTAGGTGCAGAAACCGGTTCATCCTGTGACACTTCTTCAGATTTCTTTTTCCAAGTTTTATTCATTCCTGCTTGAACGGTTTCAATATCAATCTCCCCTTCTGGAGTGATCGGTATATCATCTGATAGGTTCTTTCTCATTTTGCAGGTTTTGGCAGTGTGTCCTGGTTTGTTGCAATGATAGCATACCATTCCAGGTGTTTTCCATAGTCCATAGTCATACTACCATTTTTCCTTCTGCATGTTGCAGCAATGTAACTGCTACCATGGCAGACTAAACAAGTTGCTCTCCAACCAGTTGTCGCTTGATAACCACCTGACCAATGGTCATAGGTATTATACCGGTTGGGATTCCAGTTCACAAAGGGTTCCGGAACAACTCCTTGAGTTCTTTGAGGATATCTCCCAGTGTTGTGCACAATAGACCTGCATTCAAATGCTCTATGCCCAAACTTGTTGCATGCATAACAGTTTCCATTGAATCTATTGGATCTAGGCTTATTGTTTAGAAAATAAGGAAAATTATTGTAGGCCTTATTTCTACACACATTAGTAGTATGTCCTTCTTTGAGACAATTAAAGAAAACATGTTTAAACTTTTTCTTACCTTTATCCTTTGATGTTGGTTGCTTCTTTGATGCTACATCTTTTGTTCCAGAGGTCTCACCTTCCTCATAACTGGAAAAACCAAGTCCAGTGGTATTCTTTACCGGTTTTGCTGATTCAAGCTTTTGCTCTAGCTTAGCAGTACTTTGATTGAATTTGGCAACTATCTCCTTTTTCTCAGTAAGTTCTTTGGAAATAGAAGCATTGGATTCCTTCAAGGTTGCATTCTCATAAATAGCCATGTTTAGTTCACCTTGCATTTCTTCTTTTTCCTTTTTACTCTCTTGGAGATGAGCGGTAAGGGCACTGATTTCTTGCTTCAACTTAGAGATCTCATGATCTTTGTCTTTTACCAGATCTTTAGCTTTCCTTCGGTTCTCAAGCTCTTGACACATTCTGATAGTCATTCCTTCCAATTCCCTTCTCAAGTTGGCATTGGATTCATTCAATTTTTCAACTTCTTCAACTAGGGCATCCATGTCTGCTTCATCAGAAGAACTATTTTTAGTAAGCTCCATTAGTTGCTCAGCATGCTCTCTTCTTTTTGCTAGAGAGGCTTTATACTTGACTTTGAGTTCATCATAGGATTTCTTAGTCTGAGTGAGACGATGAGTAAGTTCCCTCACAGTGTATTCTCCCATATCTCCTTCCAAGTGGTTAGACTTATATAAAGGTTGACTCTGATACCAATTGATGAATACTAAGAGGGGGGGTGAATTAGTATACCAAAAAATACTAAACTCAAACACTTAAACAGTTTAGCAGATAACCAGTATGACAAATTTACAAATAAACTGATTAAGATAAATGCAAACCAAATAGAAAACAAAACATTCATCCACAAGAGCACAATCACCATAACACAAGAAGTTTTGACGTGGAAACCCAAATGGGAAAAACCACGGTGAGCAGAAACTCACAAGTAACTATCTGCAGAATAGAAACCAGTCTGGTTAAGGTCAGACCTGTTAAGGTCATACAATGTTCTTCACCAGAACAGATCTTGTTAGGAATCTAGATCTCTGTTAGGAGATAAGTCCTGTTAAAGACTACCTTGTGAGAGGATTTCAGATTCACAATTGTGAACCACCTTGTTAGAGGATTTACAAAGGCTTTGCAAGGCCTACCTTGTTAAGGGTTTCAGACTTGTCGAAGATGTGAGTATTCAACAAGTGAGTGATCTAGATACTAGCACAGTATGCTTGGTTAGATCCATGATAGCTCATTGTTAATGCAGTTCAGCATTACTTCAGTCTTCAATATCTCCACACTCCTACTCTTCACACAAACCTAATCTTCTCTTCTATGATCGCACATACAAAACCCTTATCATCAACTAAAACCCTAGACATGATGTCCTTATAAAGGAGTCTGATTTCATGTCGGTCCAATAGGATTACATTACAAGTTCCTAGGTTTAGTGCATCTAGACACATTTGGTAACACGACACAAAATCACTGCCAAAGAGTCGGTGGATGATAACTCATCACAGAGTAATACTAGCTCATACAATTTACCGATTACCGGTTGTCAAAAATGAAGACTGGAAAAATGTTCACTACCGCTTTGTTCCTTCGTACCACTTGACATCCTCGAACCGCTTGAGGTGTTCATACCGCTTTGGGTCTTCAGTTAGTTTGTGATCGGGAAACATCTTCTGCAAAACACCGATAGTCTAAAGACTATAATACATAATACCGGTTGGAACAAATACCGGTTGAGCATAACTCATACATCAAGAAAGTGAACACAAAGCAAGTGTGTGTCCATCAATGACAATCACAACATCATCAAAATGCCAACACCAAGGTCACATGATAAATCATTTGTTCTCCTAAATTTTAACTACCATTTGCATGAATACAATATCCTTGTCCAATAAGGAACATAGTTATCATTTACATTACAATTGCATCGTGAGTCCAATACACACATATGACATAATAATCATTTGCATCAATCCGCTACAAGTATCCATCCATAGCTGAAGAGATAAAAGATCCACATCCACCCAAGGAAATCCAATGAAGAACATCCCAATTGAAGAAGGTATCAAACCACCCAACCATGTAGACCCATAAGGAACCACCCCTCGTGCTAGGAGATGACACAAGATCCCACACATACTCTAGATCTAGGTTGGCATCTAACAACCAAGAAAATACCAATACAACAAATGCAATAATTCAAAACATAGAATCCATTCTCAAAACTTCCAAACATGAAACCTCCAAATGAGATACCTCCAGAGGCAACACATCCAAAGCAAGGCTCAAGGCACTAGGACATACATGTAGGGAAAGAGTGTCATCATATGTGACAAATGGGAACCTGGGCATGTGTCCCGACCATCCTAGATGCACATGTGGAGCCATCTCAACCTTAATGGGGTAGGGGAGATTAGCTTACCTGGGTTGCCAAGGCCTTCCCAATCCTATCTCGGATATCCACCACAGGGCAAGGCACAGGGGCTACCATCTATTTCTTATCTTATTAAATTTAACTATGCTAACCAAACCAAATAATTACTATATTAAGTTATCACTTTATTACAAATGCAAACTCCCAATGAGATATCCGGTGATCTAGACCCCGGGTAACCTGGCTGTCTACCCCCTTGCGATCCCGGTCACTCACTTGGAAGCCCACTCCCCCTAGAATGCACCTAGACCTTAGGGTGATAAATAAATAAAAATAACATCATAACCACAAAATTAAGGCTCACAAGAGATATAAAAGTGCTCATTGCATCATTAATAACATACTACATGAAATAGGATACATAAGGCCTCATACATGACAATAGCATTCACCAATGCATAAAAATCAAAGAGCCAATCACGAACATAGATCAGAGATGAATCAAAATACTTTCCATGTCCTCAAAAATGATGCATAACACATCCCATTGGAGTCATAAGAACAATCCTCAACAACAAGGAATTCTCCCTCTTGCCGGAGCAAGTCAATGCATAAGAAACACCTCAATAGTAAGGCACAAAACCTCTTACTAGAGCACAAAAGACATCATAAAAGATCAAAGTACATCAAATAAAACTCAAAAAATCTCAACACAAACCACCCATCCCTTTGGAGAATGCACAAATCCCAAAAAGTCACTCACATAGCTCAAAATTGACTTTCTAAGACCTCCAGAGTAGTCTAGAGCTTCCAGAATGCAACTCAACACCCTTGGAATGTAGTGAAATGATTTTGGTATGTAATGTGGTGTTTATAGTATATACCATGCGTTCTGGGACCATATGGTAGCATTTTGGGTGCATTTGGCAGAGTTTTGGGTGTTTAACTCAGTTTCTAAGTTTTAGGACTTCAGTTGTCTTGGCACATTCCCCAGCACCCTTGGGATGCATAATGGCATTCTTGGGCCATATGGTAGCACCCCTGGTCCATATGGTAGCACTCTTGGTCCATATGGTAGCGCTTTTGGTAAAGAAGCCAAAAATCAAGCAAAATGTGGACCTAAGCCCAAGCTACTTACCCAGATCAGCTAAAGGGTAAAAAATGACACGCAAAACCAACCTAGTAGGTCTGGAAACTCCAAAAATTAGAGAGGGATTACAAAATAACAAGTTTGGAGACTCAAGGAAAGAAAAATGTATAAAGAACTTTCTCCCACAGAGCTCATAATGACACTTAGAACACAAAACATCAAAGGAAAGACCTAATAGCTCAACAACAACCTCCAAATCTAGCTTTGTTGCGGACTACAACACCATCTTCATTCAGCTTGTTCCTGAAAACCCACTTGGTACCTATTACATTTTTATTCACCAATCGGGGTACTAGGGTCCATGTGTTATTCTTCTCAATTTGTTCAAGCTCCTCCTCCATAGCTTTAACCCAATGATCATCTCCAAATGCTTCCTTAGTAGTTCTAGGCTCAATAGTGGAGATCATGCAAGAATTCTCCCCGATTCTTCTTCTGGTTAATACTCCAGCATCCTTATCTCCAATAATTTGTTCAAGATTGTGATTGAGTCTCACATACCTCAGAATAACATGATCATTATCTTCAGGTTCTTCTTCATTATTATCATCTTGTTCTAAATCTACCTGTTTCGATTGAACTGGTACAACAACATTCTCTTTACTAGTTTCAAGTTTCACAGGTTCTGGTTCCAAAAACAAAATACAAGGATCTTCAACCTTTTTCTCCACATTGGTTTCCCCTGAGACTTTAGAATACTCATCCACTCAAACATCAGCACTCTCAATGATTCTCTATGTCTGGTTGTTGTAACATTTGTAGGTCTTACTCTTGGTGGTATAACCAAGAAATATACCTTCATCACTTTTAGCCTCAAACTTGCTAACATAGTCACCTCTCTTAATAAAACATTTACTACCAAATATCTTGAAATAAATAACATTAGGTGATCTACCATACCAGTATTCATAAGGAGTCTTATCCTTACCTCTTTTTACCAAAATCCGGTTCATAGTGTAGATAGTTGTGCTGACAACTTCTCTCCAGAAAGTTTTTTCTACACCTCCTTGTATCGACATCATCCTAGCTGCTTCAACAACTGACCAGTTGTCTCTCTTTGCAATACCATTTTGTTGTGGTGTCCTTGGTGCAGAAAGTTGTCATTTGATACCATTTTCTTCACAATATCTAGTGAATTTTTTAGAAGTAAATTCACCACCTTGATCAGTCCTCAGACACTTTATCTTCTTACCACTCTCCTTTTCAGCTAAGACTCTGAATTTCTTGAACTTACTAAATGCTTATGTTTTATCTTTCAAGAATATGACCCACATCATTCTTGAGCAATCATCAGTGAAGATCATGAAATATTTGTCACCTTGAATACTTTTAATCCTTATTGGTCCACAAAGGTTTGTATGAACCAAATCTAACAGATGTTCCGCTAAAAAAGATTTGCCCTTGAAAATTGAGGATGTCATCTTTCCCAACTAACATTCCTTACATAGAGCATTAACCGGTTTGTCCAACTGAGGAAAACCTCTCACTATCTTTGACTTACTCACTTTAACAATGCTATCAAAATTTAGATGAGAAAATCCCCTATGTCAAAGCCAACTATCATCTACTTTAGCAATTAAATAGTTGCTAACTTTAGGATTTAGGTGAAACAAGTTACCTTTAGTCTGCTTACCAGTTGCAATCAGTTCACCTTTGCTCCCATAGATTTTGCACATACCATTTTTAAACTCTAATGGATATCCTTTGTCATTGATTTGAGCAACACTCAAAAGATTGTGCTTTAGACCTTCAACCCAGTAGACATCATTTGTACTGCTCTTTACATTAAGATAAATAGTTCCCTTATCGTTAACCATGCAGGGTGAGTCATTACCAGATCTTACAACTCCGCCATCAAATTCCTTCAAAGAAAGAAATTTTCTCTTGTCACCGGTCATTTGATGTGAACAACCACTATCAATGATCCAATCATCAAAATTATCCATGTGTGAAACTAAAGCCTTCTGATCAGATGATTCCTCTTTAATGGCTACAAATACAATATCTTCATTAGCATCACCATTAGATTCCTCATCAGTGATACCACCATCAACTACAATAAAGACAATCTCTTTTGCCTTTTCCCTTGTACTTCTTGAATTTCTCTCGCTTGTGCTCATTATAACCATAAAGACAATTAGCTGCAATGTGTCCAATCTTGTTGCATGCAAAACATTTCAAAGGTAGTTTACCTCTATATTTACCGGTACCTTTGGGAAACTGTTTGGCCAACAATGCTTCAGGCTAAATTATATTGTCTTCATCATCAACTTCTCTGCTGGATCTAGATTCATAACTGTGACTGACATCTCTACTTTTCCTCATAGATGGGTTAGAAACTGAAGCTCTAAATGTTGATTTAGATTTATGAACACTACCATCATAACCATTTAATTCAAAAGTAGTAAGATTACCAATGATGGAGTCAAGGGTTACCTTAGTTTTGTCAATAGATTTTAGCTCTTGAATAGTTGCAACTCGTATAGCATAGACCGGTAGCAGGGTTCTCAACACCTTACTAACCACTGTGTCATCTTCCACTTTACCACTTGCACTCTTGATCTCACCGACTATGTCTTTTATCCTCTGACCATACTGTTGGATATTCTCACCTTCAGCCATCTGCATGTCATCAAAATTTCCTCTTAGACTCTCTTCCTTGGCAATCTTCACATGTTCATCACCGTTATAAATCTCTTCAAGTTTCTTCCATACCTCATATGCAGTCTCCAGACCATGGACATCTACATACTCTGCATCAGACAAAGAACTGATAATAGCCTCCAGTGCTTGATTATTTTCTTGTTGCTCTTTCTTCTGATCATTAGTCATAATCCCACTAGGTGCAACATATTGAGTACCAAAATTCTCCCAGTATTGATTTCCAAGACTCTTGATATAAATTTTCATTCTATCACTCCATATCCTATAGTTCTCTCTATTAAACTTTGAACCTTCCTTCTTCATCATGTTCTACACGATCTTTGCCTCAAGCTGTTAGTCTTAGACCTTAGAGGACTTGAGAAGATCTGATACCAATTGATGGTATGATGAAAGAATAAGGATCCAGTCAATTACTGAGAGGGGGGGTGAATCAGTAGATAGAAAAATTGATAATAACTTCACCAATCTCAAAATCAACCTCTCAAAGTAAACTTAGAACTATAAATGCAATATATCTGTCAAGATAAACTGTCAAGTTAATCCGATTGACTGTTACAATAGATTAACAGTAAACAACTTGAAACTTACAAACAACCAAATACTTTTACTGACATAAGTAAAGCTTCATTTCATATTGTTATTGGTTATCATGACTTATCAAAGTGGATTAAGTAGTTAAACAAATCAACCATAGAAAACATAACCACAAAAACATTCACCACTTGACACAATATTTTTGACGTGGAAACCCAAATGGGAAAAACCACGGTGAGATGAGACTCACAAGATAACTATCTGAACTCTTCTGAAGTTCACCCTATTAGGAGCCAAGCCTGTTAAAGCTTTTACAAGAAGTCCTGTTAAGAACACATCCTGTTAGGGACCACCCGGTTAAGGGATTGACTATAATGCCTTGTTAGAAGCAATACCCTATGAGGAGTAACCTTTGTAAAGGATTTAGAAATCCAAGCTAATGGATCACTTGGTTAGAGGATTTTAATAACACCAATCCTGTTAGAGCTTACCCAGTTAGGGGATTTAACTGTTGTAATTGTTAGAAAACAACATGAGTTTGTTGATCTGTTTGAATAGCACTACACTTGCTTGTTCAGATCATTTTCATGCTCCTATCTGCCTTTACTCAAACTGTAGATACATCATCCGGTTCGGCAACCACACACTCAACTGAAACTTTGTCAACTCTAAAACTAAACAACTCATCAACCTTATAAACAAATCTAGGTCGGTAACACAACAAAAACCTAATTCTCTCATAGAGATTACAAACAAGTCGGTTCAAGTATGACCGTTGGATTACATAACAATCTCTACACATCATTTAAGAAAGCCTCGACTGCTCCTTGATCACCGCTTCATCGAACTTAGTAACTCATCATGCGCTTTGCATTACATGCAATATACTTGCTCATTCCCAAGACAAAAACCATTATCTCAACACACCAAAAACACTTTGAAACTCTCTTCATACAATATACATACATGTCATAATCATTACCACTCATCATCAAATCATAAACCAATATAACCAATTCACCAAACTCAATCGGTTAGGGTTTATCAAAACAATAGGTAGGGTTTACTGGTTCAACTCTCCAATACTTAGCAATATCGTTTCACTCCACAAACTTACCTACCAGTTACAGTTCCTTTCACTAGCTCTTCCTACCGATTACAAAACAACATTATAATAATATCATTATTGGTTAATTGACATCAATGACAATATAACATTTCATTAATTCAATCTTCATGCAAATGCCAATATTCTCCTACCATGGTTCTCTGGCACTTATGGAGGGAGCGTAATGCTCGAATCTTCAAGGATCATGCATCATCGATGGAGTTCGTTCTCAACAAAACGGACATTGGAATCAATGAATATCTTAATGTTATTGTTAGCAACAGGAAGTGTCGATTTTACTCAGTCTGGGATGAGCAAATGACCAAGGAATGGAAGCATCTTATCATTCCTAAAGGCAATGTAGTAAAAAACAAGATAGATCGATCCAAGGTAAAATGGGAACTGCCTCCGACTGGTAGACTGAAACTAAATTTTGATGGGGCTTCACGCTCAAACCCCGGATGCTTTGGTTGCGGTTTCATCATCAGAAATGATATGGGCTCCCCCTTGTGGCTTGGAACTATTCATCCCCCTAATGGTTCAAATAACAAGGCAGAATTCAGAGCCTTATATGAAGGGGATCAAATGGTGCAGGAAAATGAACCTAAATCACATTGATATCGAAGGTGACTCAATGCTTGTAATCAACGCCTTAACCATGAATTCGATAGCAAGATGGAAGCTTGAAAATGGTGGTTGAAAGCAATCAAAGTTGAACTTCGCAGTTTGGATTTTAACATCGGAGATGTTTATAGAGAAGCCAATGGGGTTGCAGATCTCCTATCTAAGGTTGCCTTAGACTCCCAGGAACTCCTTGTTACTGACAATACGAGGGCATGGCCTCTCTTGAGGTCCATCTTGGATCAAGACTTGAGACTGTGATGTAATTCATTAATCATTTTTCTTATTAATAAATGGGAGCTACCCCCTTGGTAGTTTTTCGCCAAAAAAATAAATAAATAAAATTAAAACTTTAAGCAAATAATATAATGCATGTGAATGCTAAATCTAATATATAATTAATTAAAAATCCAAATATTTATACTTGACATCCAAACAATTTAATCATTTTTTTATTATAAAAATCTTATTATATGTTAAATTCAATCAAAAGACAAAAATAATCACCATATAAATATTACATTTAATATAATAAACATTATTTTAAAAATCATATAATATGTAGATGAGATTCAAATTTTCATTAGAACATAAATTTCAACTGCTAAATTTTTAGACAATACTTTTAAATTTCAACTGCTAAATTTTTAGACAATAATTTTACACTTAAATAATAAGAACTGGTAGCATCTTATTGTTGACTGTCTATAAACTAAGTTAAAACACATGTTATAGAAACCTTTCATTTCTCATTACTTATGTTATTCTCAAAAGACAAAAATGTCAATCACAAAGCTTTTTACCTGGCAGACATATATTCCTTAAAAAAATTCACCTATCCACAACCTTTTTACGGTTATCATTAACATGTTTCTTCCTAGGAGCCATATAGTCCTTAAAAATTCACCTATCCACAACTTTTTATGGTTAATAACATGTTTCTTTAAATGGTGTAACTTTGTTTTGATTGATTTATTATATTTTTTAATTTAATTATACATTAGATTTTTTATTATGATTGTTCATGTGATTATTTATTATAATTATTATTTAAATTTAATCTAGTATATAAATTATAAAATTATATATATATATATATATATATATATATATATATATATATATATATATATAATGTTACAATTTATATTATAAAAAATATATAATGTTACAATTTCCATCGGGCCCTCTGTCCGCCTAAACCTATTTCTGTCCAAGCTGCCCCCTTCTACCCAGGCCCCTCTGGTGACCCAGCTAGTGTTAAAAAGGGCAATAAGAATATCTCAAAAAATCCCAATACCCCTTGTCAATCCCCTGGCCACACCCCCCTCATTTCCCCTCCTAAAATTGGGGAAAAAAACAAATGTAACCCATCTGCTGCTAAAGTCGCCTCCAAAAACCCAAAAATGATCCCAAAGTCCATTTAGTTGAGTCTGATGCAGAGGATGGTGAGACTCCTCTTAGGTCCCATAGAATCGTTGCAAAACCCCGCATGGAACGACTTGTAGTTAGAAAAAACTATGTCAAAGATAATATGGAAGACCCGGAGAAGGAGGACAGTGATAAGACTAAGGATGACATGGAGGCCACAGATGTTTCAGAATCTTCTAAGTTGGACACCAATGCTCCTGACTCTAGGACTTTGTAGGAAGATAGTAAGAACACCTCCCCTTTATATGCTAGTTCCCCCCCCTTGCTAAAAGGTAAACAAATCTGTGAGCAAGATGGGAGGAAGTCTGAGGGCGTTCAAACTATTGTTGATGGAGGTGAAAAGGTGGAGGCTATCCATTGTACGGGTTGTAAAGCCATTTCCGAGGATCTGAACAATGTTAAAAAAAAGCTTGAAACTCTGGACAAGCATTTCAACAGAATTGTGAAATTTGCCCTGAAGGTCATGCATTCCTCGGCCACTACTCTATGTCTTTTGCATCAAGAAAAAGAGAACCAGGGAGGTTTAGGAGGTGACACCACGAAGGACCTATTCGATTTCCTTGCAGATGATTGGACTGGACTGCTACTTTCCTAGCACATGGAGACTGGAAAAAATGAATAATGGGTGCCTTTCTCCATTTTTGCTTATGGTTTCATTTTTGGATCTCCTAGATCCTGGTTTTGTTTAATTTTTCTCATCAGCCCTGTGTGGCTTTTTAAGACTTTTTATTTCCAGGTACTGTCATAAGAACAATATGCTTATTACTAGGGTTAGTTGGTTTAGTGTTGGTTTCTTTGTGGATATTTGCTTTTTCAGATTTTACATGGACAGGATTGCCATCAATCTTGTGATTTTCTATAATAGTAGGTGGAATATGTTTTTGATAGTTAAGATAGGGATTGGTTGATTCTATGTCGTTTGGTTGTTGTTAATGTGTTGATAATGCTCTCTTTGAGACTTACTTTGTACTCCGGGTCAGCTCCCTAGTTTTGGCTGCTTTTTTATCAAAAATAAATATTATATATAATAGTAAATATAATTATATTATATATTTTAATTTGTAATATCTAAAAATATTGTACATTAATTGTATGTATATTATATGTACATATTTAATCATTTTTATTAAAGAATATAAGATATCTAATAAGATGGCGGAACAGGTGATGAACTCTCTTCCCCTGATGGGCTTGGGCAATGATATTGGTTGTTCCCCTACTGAAGATTTGGCTAAGGTGATGGATAAGACTATGGATGACATGGCTACTGTGAACCCCCAGCGTGTCCCTACTCTCGAGCAAATGGAAAAGTTGTGCATGGACGTGTTAGACATCATGCAGAGGATTGAGAACCTGGGCCCTGTGCTTGAATTTCAAGCAATCAAGGATGATGTCAATCGACTCAACAACAAGATAGAGGCCTAGGATGCCCAAATTGCAGGCCTTAACAAATTTCTTCAGCATATTTTACTTAGCTCGACCCTCACCCTCTCTTTGCTAAGGGAAGGTATTGCGGACACGGAGGAGGATAAGCATGAGGCTAAGGAGCTGTATAAGTTCCTGTCTAATTAATGGAACAATTTCATTGATGCCACTGGGGCGTGAAAGGCGTCCCTGTAGTTTGTTTTTGTGTATTTTCTATTGTTGTTTTTTATTTTCTAAGACTTGGTCTCTTTTTGTTGTTAGTTGTTGTTAATGTTGTTATAGTGTTGTTTTTCCATTGTGGTCTCGTTAATAGTCTTGCTATGTAAAGGGTCAGGGCCCTTGTTCTCAGTGCTTTTTTAATTAAAAACATATAATTATAATATTATATTAAAATAAATTCATATAAGGTATAATACTAATGTTCTCAAACATTTTAAAATAAAATTAATTTCATTCCAAAGATAATCAATTACCCTTGGTCATTGGAAATGTAAATGTGAGCAATAATTATAACAATTACATATGGAGAAATTAAACATTTTTCACACCTCATTAAGATTTGAATGATATTTTTCTTATAAATAAAAAATGTTTAATTAGTCCTAAAAAATAGGCGAATCAACATCAGTAATTTCAATTGATAGTGCATGCTTCTGGATTTGATTGATAGTGTATAATAATATTGATGTAAAAATGCTTACACTATCAAATAGGCCAATATATTATATTTTAATTACACTTTATAGTTATAATTGTAAAATTTAATAAATACAATTACATTATATATTATTTAGTTTGTAAACATATAATATATTTTAATTATAGTTTTGTATTATATTTATCTATACTATATAAATACAAACTATTTATTCTTTATAATAATTTTATAATTGTATTTAGTATTTTTTTAGAATATAATTGTTAGAATTCGTGAAATGTGAATCCCACAAGCCCAGTTATCTTCTTCAAGAATACCTATCACAAATAAAGAGAAAATTGAACAACAAAGAATAATTGAAGACAATTAATAATAATTGAATGTATTGCTTTGAAATTGCTTGATTACAATGAAGGATATGACATCCTTATAAAGAAATCTAACTCTAAAGACAGAAACCCTAAATGGTGGAGTCTACAAGATAGACTGGGAGTTTGAAACACAATGCATGAATAAGTCATGTATGCACAAATAGCATAATAGACTAATTAATGCATGAAACTCTCAAAAATCTAAACATAGTTTGCTTTTTCCTAATTTGCATTATGCATGGAGATAAATATTAATTAATTATTCGTAATTAATTAATTAACTAAATAATAAATTATTTGATGAATTAATGCTGAATAATTAATATATAAATTATTTATTCCAACACTCCCCCTAAATGCACAACTGGGGAGAGAGGCAAGAAAGATGTAGGAAAAAAACATGCAAAGATGAATGCAAGATGGGTCTCGACATAAAGCCTGATGAGGTACTCATGAACAAACATGGAAGTTTCTCATAAACAAAGCAAAGGAGAAAACCCTAAATGGAAAAAATCTCCTCTCCAAAAGAGAAACAAAAGACAAGCATGAAGAAACATTGAAGCATGAAGAAGTTGCAACGCTATCGTAGAATGACTACTATGATGTTAAAAATCTAACCTCTAGAAATAGGAATAGGAGAGTGTCGATATGGTAAGTATTCCATCTCACTAACAATACATGGATAAATGGTTGCCGCATCTCATAGTACATAGGAACAAATAGGTAAGTGCTCCGTCTCATGGACAATGCATGGGTAAATGGCCTTGCATCTCCTAGTACATAGAAACAAGTACTGAATACATAGAACACTCCAATGCAAAACCAAGGAAGCATTAGCACCAACAATAGAACCCCCCCCCATAATGTTGACAAGGGAGAGGTATGACAGGTCCTGAGAATATGAATTATATTCTCCATGATGCTAAAAAAATAGAGATTTGTGCCAAAAGGATGGAGCTCGGATCACAACAGGGCAAAATAGGGCCAAGAAGTCATTGATTATTTCAGAAGGAAGAGACACTGAGTTGGAAATCTATCTACAAAAATGGACCTGAGATCTGGATAGAGCTCTAAATCACCTTTCTGACAATATCTCGTTTGCAAAAAACAGAGTCCGGAGACACAAGATATGCCCCTGGGAGTGCAAACTGCAACTTCTGACTTCAACTAGCAAAACATCTTGTGAAATTAAAAAATTAGAAGAAAAAAAATACCTTCATATATGGATAGGGCTCGGAAAGAGCTTTCCAACGATAAATGGTTTGTGCGATTTCGACTCTGTATGCTCAAGTTATGAGCAAAATACCTACCCTCTCTTTTAAGGGCACAAAGAGGGTCAAAGAGGGGCATGCATGTTGACTGCACCGCTGACGTCAACATGATGTCATGTTGATGTCAACAGATGGAAAAGCTGCTGAAGGTACTTTGACTTCTTTTAATTGATTAAAAAATTAATCTTTTTGAAAGAGCATGCACCCACTTGATTTGATTTTTTGATTTTTTTTTTTTTAAATAAAAAACCCTGCAATGAATTTTTTTTTTACTAGCCAGTTGATTTTAATTGGAAAATATTTCTGACATAGGTATAGATACGGCCATATGGATTTTTGTGCCTCAAAAAATGTGCCAATAAAAAAATCATGCCCCAAATGCCCCTTTCACCAAAAATAGGCAAATTATATATCAAAATTCATGGAATCATCCTTCTGAATCCAATTGTGAGGTCCTTTTGGGCCCAAAATGCTCTGAATTTTTAGGTACTCTCTGGAACAGAGAAAACCCTCAAACTTTGAACCCTTGCAAAATGGACCCTATATATCAGATTTCAACGAAACGAAAGGCAATCCTGACTTTCTTGAGCCTTCTAGAACTGATGGTGAGCTCCAAATTAACCCAAGGTGAATTTTTTTGTGTAAACGCAAATAATCTCCAAAAAAAAGAAAGAATATTCAAATCTGGAGCTCTGATACCATGTTAGGATTCGTAAAATGTGAATCCCACAAGCCCAGTTATCTTCTGCAAGAATACTTGTCACACATAAAGATAAAATTGAACAACAAAGAATAATTGAAGACAATTAACAATAACTGAATGTATTGCTTTGAAATTGCTTGATTACAATGAAGGATATGACATTCTTATAAATAAATCTAACTCTAAACATAGAAACCCTTAATGATGGAGTCTACAAGATAGACTGAGAGTTTGAAACACAATTCATAATCAGTCATGTATACAAAAATAACATAATAGACTAATTAATGCATGAAACTCTTGAAAATCTTGTTGGAATTGTATTGTGATTGATGTCAACCGGTAAGTATAACAAGTCACCGGTATGGATGGCTACCATTATGCAAAGTGTAAAGGTGGATGCAAGATGGAAGCAAGAGATGTTACCAGTATGGATGTTCACTGGTAAGCAAGCATATGAAAGCAAAGAGACAACTAAAGGTAAGACTGGTCATGTCAACCGATATAATATAATAAACATGTATGTATGGTCAACTGGTATGCAGGAAAGTACAGTATCAACCAGTAAAAAAACTCATCGGTGAGCATGTATGAACAAGTTAAAGACAAACTAATAGATTGAATAATTGGAGAAGCACATTGAGTGTGAACACATAACCGGGAGCAATCCAAGTTAGTTTGAAGTAACCGGCAGAACAATGAAAAGATGATACAAAGGTTGATCATTTATTACATGACTAGTAGGGTAAGAAGACTAGTAGTATAAGGTATACATCGGGTGTGTGTTTGGGTCGGTCATGGAGCCCAAACCGAAATAGTGGACTAAGCTAAGTTGGATGGTGACTAAGGATGATACGTAGACTCCAAGTGGCATACATGCAGTGGCAGACAAACTATCTATCAGTGAGGTAGTTGATGAGTAGGTAGACATTAAATGAAGAACCTGTAAATCATAGATTGATGACATATGAGCGTGACTCAAGGAAGACCGAGAGACAAAGCTTCTTGGGTGATCAAATCAAGGTAGAACATCTGATCTTCTTTCTCATCTGGTAGAGGAAAATTTCTAAAACATTTATGGTGATTGACATGAGCAAGGTTGAAAATCAAGTTGCAGGTTGATAAGTTTAGAAAGTGTGTACTAAAATGATCAGATACTGAGGTGTTGTTTGACTTGTTGCAGATCATCAATCTTAGAGATGAGATTCGATGTGATCTAATATGGATTGGGTTAGTGGAGAAAACCCTAAGCACACTAATGTTTGAATCTATGTTTTGATGGGAAAGCTCAAATATAAATATGCAAACTAAAGATCCAAGTTGATGATGTTAGTTGCCAAAGAAGGGTTTGTTTGAGCAAAAAAAGTGTTGATCAGACTGAGAAGAGTGTTGCAAATGAGTATCTGAAGGAGAACCGATAGTAAAGGTGTAACTAGTAAGAGGGTTTAGCAGAGGTTTAACCAGTAAGGTTAAAGTTACCAATAAGCAACAAAAGAGTATAACAGTGTTTGAACCGACATTGTTAGACCCAAAAGACAACAACAAAAAGTGAAGGAGAAGAGGGTGAGCAGAGAACCAGTGGTGGAAGAAGTGGTGAGTCAGAGTAGAGTAAACCGATAGAGAAGAGGCGGAGTGACAGAAAGAGGATTCAACTGATAAGGCAGAGAAGGAGTGAAACCGGTAGAGAGATCAATTGCAAGGGTTACAAAACACATTTGTAACTAAGTTTTATCATTGTATTAAGCTTTATTACATTGTGTATCACTGAGTTGTTTCTCGATGTAGGGGATGGTGCTCCTTGGGTTGGTGTCCTAAATCAGTAGGGGTTGGTACTCCTTGGGTTCGTGCCCTAAATCATTATAATATTGTTGTTTCTTTGTGAGGCTAGATTGGAGTAGTAGACACCAGCAACATTTCTCACTGAGGTTTTTCCCACATTGGGTTTTCCTCGTACATCTAGTTTTGTGTGATGTGTTTTTATGTGTTCTTGCATCTTGATCTCTTCCTTGTATAACCAGTATACTCACTCAGTGTTTGAACTACTAACTGGTACACACACTTAGGTCTAAAAAGGTTAAGACTATTGAAAAATACTGATTCACCCCCCCTCTCAATGGTATCTTGTGTTCTACAATTGGTATCAGAGCCTTAGGTTCCCTATTGGTTAAAGCTTTCTCTATCTTGGGTAGATTATGGTCTAAGAACACAATGGAAAGAAATGAGTTCTTCTCCAAAGCCCCTATGTTTGATGGAACCAACAATTCCTTTTGGAGCAGAAGAATGGAAACCTATCTGTCCTCCCTAGGATTTGATGTTTGGATGTCTGTAAAGAGTGGGTATATTGTCCCTAGTGTTACTCCTACTGACCCGGATGCTAAGAAGGAGTATGAAATCAATGCAAAGGTTAAACATGTTATCCTCAGTGGGTTGTCAAATAATGAGTTTGTTATAGTTATTGACTGCTCATCCGCCAAGGAAACTTGGGATAAACTATAGAGATTATTTGAAAGAGATGTCAAAGTCAAGGAAGTCAAGTTGCAAACACTAAGAGGTTGACTTGAAGGCTTGAAGATGAAATATGAAGAAAAGATTGTAGACTACCTTCACAAAGTTGATGAAACTATGAATACCATCAGAGGATTGGGAGAACATATAGTTGATGAAGTTATTGTCAAAAAGGTACTTAGATCACTCACATCTAAGTACAATACCAAAGTCTTTGTTATAGAGGAAGCCAAGGATTTGAAAAACTTCTCAATGGATGAGTTATTTGGCTCCCTAACTGCCTATGAGATGAGGACAATTGGTGAAAGTAATTCAAGGAAAGAGGATTCTTTCAACTCCATCAAAAAGGGAAAGGAAGAAACTGCTCATGGTGAATCCGGCGAAGACTCAGACATAGAGGTGGCAAATTTTATGAGGAAGCTTAAAAAAGGATCTGGTAAGTATAAAGAAAAATTGCCTCTCAAAGGCTTCAACTGTGGTAAAATAGGAAACTTTGCTGCAAAAAGTCCCTATGGTGAAACCGGTGTAGATGAGAAAAGGAGCTCTAGAAGGTCTTCTAGTAAAGATAAAGAGAAGAAGGTCTACCGAAAAGGAATAAGAAGCTACCAGAAGTAGAACAACCTATATACCTTTGAGGATGATGCCACAAATGAAGAAAGTGCATCAGAAGATGACTGCCATGATGATGAAAGAGAAATTAATCTCTTTATGGCACTAGAAGAATTGGTTGATGAAGATGAGGAAGATGAAGATATTGAAGTTGAAGTGGACCTAGAAGGTGAGCTCATAAGTTCTCTTGAGGAGTTAAGTAAAGAAAGAAAATAACTCAAAAGGGTCAAGCACGCTACTGTAGAGGAACAAGAACAACTTGAGAAATCTTTGCGGGAATCCAAGAAAGCAATCTCTGATCTAAAACTCCAGCTGGAAGAAGCCAAAAGGATAAATCTGAGGTCACAAGCTCTAATGCATTAGAGAAGGAGAAGGAGCATCAGAAGTTAGAAGAAGAGTTCGTAAGGATCGGAAAAGAGCTTTAAAAGTGCAAGGAGGAACTGAAGAGAAGCAAGTATGAGGGAAGCACTAAAGCCTTAGACAAGATGTTGAACAATCAAAAGCACTCAAAAGGTACCGGTGACCTAGGATTTGAAGAAGGACAAAGTTCAAACAACAAAGACACATTTGGTAAAGAGATACAATTCACTTCCTTAAGTGAAAGTAAAGAGAAACAAATCTTTACTATCAACAAAGATACTGGTAAGAAGACCTATGTTGAGGCTACAAGAAATCAGCTTGTGAACCTATATGCTCAAAATCGGAAGGCTCACACATTGTACCAGAATGCAAATCATAAAGGAAAGCCTAAGGTGGACAATGAAGGATTCACTAGAATCAACAGCATGAGAGGAAGACATCTGGTGAGACAAAGAGTTTTCAGTCCAAAGAAACAAGACTGGTATGTACCCAATTTCCATGGTTATTGCTATCGGTGTAATAAGTTTGGACATAGAATTGCTGATTGTAGATTGATGAATAAACCCCATATCAGTTTTGCAAGTAAAGATCCATTCAATGCATTCCAGGATATGGATGTTGTTTGTTATCAGTGTAATGGATTTGGTCATAGGATTTTTGAATGTAGGAGAAATCAACCGGTGTCCTACAATAGCTTTAAAGGTTCATCTTTTAATGTCAGTGTGAAAAGCTACAATTTCCAAGAGTTTGGATGTAGTGCAAAGCATTGCAAGCTTAGAAAAATCAAACAAAAGAAGTAAGTACAAGATTAGAAACATGTGACAAAATCGGTGTATGAAGTTGTAGCAGACAAGAAGAAAGAAACAACTGGTATGGGTTGAGAAGGACAAGATCAAAGCATAATCAAGCCTGATTGTGCAGACTGCCCTGCATGCAGAAAGAATAAACCTATGGGTTGTAGACAGTGGATGTTCCAATCATATGACCGGTGACAAAAACAAATTTATTAAGCTTGAAGATTGGAATAGAGACTCAGTAAGATCTGGAGACAACTCCTCCATCAAGATAAAAGGCAAAGATACTCTAAACATAGATGGAAAATTGAAAGCACTTGATGTCTATTATGTGAAAGGTTTAAAGAATAACTTACTAAGTGTGAGTCAAATGTGTGATAAAGGATACAAATTCACTTTTGATTCTACCGGTTGCCAGATAAGAAAAGAGAGTATCGGTCAGATTAATGCAGAAGGAAAAAGGACAGATGGAAATGTGTACAATTTGAAGGAATGCTATGAGTCCCAATGCATGATGGGACAAATGGATGAGAGATGATTGTGGCACAGAAGATTAGGGCATATATTCTTTGATGATTTGGTCAAAGTAAGAAAGAAAGGTTATGTGAGACACATATCGGAGATCATCAAACTGACAAGCATATTTTGTGATGAATGTGTAAGAGGGAAGCAGACTAAGGTGACCTTCAAGACTAAAGAACATAACACTTCAAGGCCACTTGAACTTGTGCATACTGATCTATGTGGTCCAACCAGGACAAGAGCTCTAGCCAGTGAGAGATATTTCATGCTCTTCATTGATGATTTCTCAAGAATGACATGGGTCACTTTCCTACAAGACAAATCTCAGGCATTTGAAAGATTCAAGATCTTCTTTAAGATGGTTGAGAGAGAAAGTGGATGCAAGATGAAATGTCTAAGATCTGCCTGGGGTGGAGAGTTCACATCAAATGAGTTTGAAGATTAGTGTGAGAGACATGGAATCAGAAGGCAGTATTCACCCCCAAGAACACCACAACAAAATGGTGTTGTGGAAAAGAAAAACAGGACAGCCAAGGAGATGGCAAGAACCATGCTAAATGAGGCAAACATATCGGATATATACTAGAAGGAAGCAATTCACACTACTGTATATACTTTGAACAGGGTTCAATTAAGAACAAACAACAGGATGACACCTTATGAATTTTGGTGTGAATGGAAGCCATCAATCAAGTATTTGAAAGTGTTTGGGAGTAAATGCTTCATCAAAAGAGATCAAGATGGCTTGGGTAGCATTGATTCCAGGAGTGATTAAGGTATTTTCCTTAGTTACTCAACTCACAACAAGGCCTACAAATGGTTGAGAAGAGTCATTGAGAGTATACATGTCAGAGTTGATGAAGATATGCTTAAAGGAAGACAAGAAAGAGTAAATCGATATGATGACATTGGTGATGAAGAAGAAGTTCAGTCAGACAGTGAACTAGAAAAAACATCAAACAAGCTCCCTAACCGGTACATGCAGAAAAATCACCGTGAAGATCATATTATAGGCAATAAGAATGATGGTGTGCAGACTAGAAGAAGACTTGCTCGAAATGATGAGCAAGTCAATTTTTGCCTCATGACTAAGATGGAACCAAAAACATTCAATGAGGCCAACAAAAGTGAGAAATCGATGGTTGTCATGGAAGAAGAGTTGCAACAAATTGAAAAGAACAAAACTTGGGAGTTAGTTCCTAGACCGGTAAACAAGAATGTCATTGGCACAAAGTGGGTCTACCGGAACAAGATGAATGAAGAAGGAAAGATTGTGAGGCACAAAGCAAGGCTAGTGTACAAAGGATACTCTCAAGTAGAGGGAATAGATTTTGAAGAAACATTTGCACTGGTTGCTAGACTTGAGGCCATTAGGATGTTTCTAGCTTTTTCAGCCTACAAGGGATACAAGGTATATAAAAATGGATGTAAAATTTGCTTTCCTAGATGGAAATTTAGAGGAGGAAGTATACATGGAACAACCGGAAGGTTTCCTCCTACATGATGATGAAACCTTTGTATGCCAGTTGAAGAAAGCATTGTATGGTTTGAAGTAGGCTCCAAGAGAATGGTATTCAAGGTTAGATAAGTACCTAAAGGAGCAAGGTTTCAGAAAGGGAAGTGTAGACAACAATTTGTACTTAAAGAAGATGGAAACCATATGATTATAGTGGTTGTATATGTAGATGACATCATTTTTGGAGGCAACAAGGACACTCTGTGAAAGGACTTTGCTAATCAGATGAAATCAGAATTTTAGATGTTAATGCTTGGAGAACTGACATACTTTCTTGGCTTGCATATTTCATAGCAGGATAAAGGGACTTTTGTCTCTCAAATGAAGTATGCTAAGGATATGTTGAAAAGGTTCCAAATGGAAGACAACAAACTGGTAAGTACCCCCATGGTAACCGGTTGCAAGTTGAGCAAGAATGATGAGTCATCGGTAGTGGATCAGACATTGTATAGATCCATGATTGGTAATTTGTTGTATCTTACTGCTTCTAGATCGGATATAGTGCAATTAGTGTGTACGGTGGAAAGATTTCAAGCAAGAACTAAACAACCACATATGAATGTAGTTAGAAGGATCTTTTGGTACCTGCAAGGAACACTCAATTATGGATTGTGGTACCCTAAGTAAGGAGATTCCATCTTGCAATCCTACATTGATACTGATTCGGCATGATGCATTGATGACCGAAAGAGCACAAGTGGTGTGCATTCTTCCTCGGTTACTGATTGGTTTCATGGCATAGTAAGAAGCAGGATTCAATCTCCCTATCTATTGTTGAAGCATAATATAATGTTGCTGCTACATGTTGTTCTCAAGTGCTATGGATGAATCAGACCCTCAAGGACATTCAAGTAGACATATCTGACCCTATTTCCATCCGGTGTGACAATTCAAGTGCAATTAACATATCCAAGAATCTAGTTATGCACTCAAGGACCAAGCACATTGCCATCATTATCATTTTCTCGAGGAGAAGGTTGAAGATCAAGTAGTTAAGGTGGAATATGTCCCTTCAGGTGAGCAAGTAGCTGATATCTTCACCAAACCTTTACCGGTAAGCACATTTGAGTATCTGAGACACAAGTTAGGAGCCGTGTCACTTGCTTCATGCACTTAAATGTGTATGGAGATCTATGGTTCAGGGGGAGTTCATTGTCATATATCTTGACACTTGGACCATATGTTGGACATGGGGGGAGATTGCACACGTTGAGTAAATGCAGAATCTTGTAAAAGACAGGAAGATAGTGGATATTGGATGTTTGAAAAGGAACCAGTTGAGAACACAGAGGGGGAGAATACTATGTCTAGCCAGGGAGAGTGAACGAGATGCAAAATGATCTGGATGAAGAAATGCCCTAGCTCTTTGTCATTGTTGAAGAAATGTAGAGTGTGTTGACATCAATGCCAGAGGGAGAGATTGTTGGCATTGTATTATCATTGATGTCAACCGGTAAGTATAACAAGTCACCGGTATGGATGGCTACCAGTATACAAGGTGTAAAGGTGCATGCAAGATGCAAGCAGGAGATGTTACCAGTATGGATGTTCACTAGTAAGCAAGCATATGAAAGCAAAGAGACAACTAAAGGTAAGATTGGTCATGTCAACCGATATAGCATAATTAGCATGTATGTATGGTCAACCGATATGCAGGAAGGTACAGTATCAACCGGTAAACAGACTCACCGTGAGCATATATGAACAAGCTAAAGACAAACTAACAGAGTGAATAATTGTCAAAGCACATAGAGTGTGAACACAGAACCAAGAGCAATCCAAGTTAGTTTGAAGTAACTGACAAAACAATGAAAAGATGATACAAAGGTTGATCAGTTATTACATGACTCATAGGGTAAGAAGATCGGTAGTATAAGGTATACACTGGTTGTGTGTTTTGGTCGATGATTGAGCCTAAACTAACATAATGGACTGAGTTGAGCTGGATGGCGACTAAGGATGACACGTAGACTCCAAGTGGCACACATGCAGTGGCAGGAAAACTGTCTATCGATGAGGTAGCTGATGAGTAGGTCGACATTAAATGAAGAACCCGTAAATCATGGATTGATGACATATGAGTGCGGCTCGAGGCAGATCGAGAGAAAAATATTCTTGGGTGATCAAATCAAGGCAGGACATCTAGTCTTCTTTCTCATCTGGCAGAGGAAAACAACTAAAACATTTATGGTGATTAACATGAGCAAGACTGAAAATCAAGTTGCAGGTTGCTAAGTTTAGAAAGCATGTACTGAAACGATCAGATATGGTGGTGTTTGACTTGTTGCAGATCATCAATCTTGGGGATGAGATTCGATGTGATCTGATACGGATTGGGTCGATGGAGAAAACCCTAAGCGCGCTAATGTTTGAATCTGTGTTTTGGCGGGAAAGCTCAAATATATATATGCAGACTGAAGATCCAAGTTGATGATGGAAATCACCAAAGAAGGATGTGTTTGAGCAAAAAAAGTGTTGTTCAGACTGAGAAGAGTGTTGCAACTGAGTATCTGAAGGAGAACTATCAGTAAAGGTGTAACCAATAAGAGGGTTTAGCAGAGGTTTAACTGGTAAGGTTAAAGTTACCAATAAGCAACAAAAGAGTATAATAGTGTTTGAATTGGTAGTGTTAGACCTGACAGACAACAACAGAAAGTGAAGGAGAAGAGGGTGAGTAGAGAACCAATGGTGGAAGAAGCAGTGAGTCAGAGTAGAGTAAACTGGCAAAGAAGAGGTAGAGTGACAGAAAGAGGATTCAACCGATATGGCAGAGGAGTGAAACCGGTAGAGATCAATTGCGGGTTTTACAAAACACATTTGTAACTGAATGATATCATTGTAATAAGCTTTATTACATTGTGTATCACTGAGTTGGTGTTTGGTACAGGGGTTGGTGCTCCTTGGATTGGTGCCCTAAATCATTGTAATATTGTTGTTTCTTTGTGAGGTTGGATTGGAGCAGTAGACTCCAGCAACATTTCTCACCGAGGTTTTTCCCATATTGGATTTTCCTCATACATCTGGTGTTGTGTGATGTGTTTTTATATGTTCTTGCATCTCGGTCTCTTCTTTGTATAACCAGTATACTCACTTAATGTTTGAACTGTTAACCGGTACACACACTTAGGTCTAAAAAGGTTAAGACTATTGAAAACCACTGATTCACCCCACCTCTTAGTGGTATCTTGTGTTCTACAAATCTAAACATAGTTTGATTTTTCCTAGTTTGTTTTATGTATGGAGATAAATATTAATTAATTATTCGTAATTAATTAATTAACTAAATTAATGCAATTAAGTGAATAATTAATATATAGATGATTTATTCTAACAATAATAACTGCAATTATATTATATATAATTTAATTAGTATTATATTTATTAAATATATATTGTATTATATTTATATTTAATAATTTTAATATAAATTAAATATATTATCACAATAAAAAACTAAATTTACAAATTATATAATAATTTAGTAAAATGTTCACATTTCATTTGATCTCATTAGTAATCATTAATAACTCTGCTATATAAAGAACCAATGCCCTCGTACAAATCACCTACAGAAATCAACATATACAGGGTGTATATCTCATATATAAGAACAAAGAACCGTGCAGGGTTATTTTAGAATCTAGAGCCATTTAAAGCCTACCCTCTTTACCATAGTAAAATTAAAAGCAAAATTAATGGACAACATGAATTCAATCGTCTTGCATGTCCAAGCAGGTTGGAGTTCAAATAAAGAAACACCTTCGAGCATAATAATAATTGTTTACATGATGCATGAAGCGTACATTTATAGCGTACATTTGTAGCAACCTTCTACCATGCTTTTTCTCCCGCTACATGTGGGACAAACGAAATAGGGTAGTTGATTTTTGTGCAGCAAACTGACCTTAGACGACAAAGGCATAACTGAAAACAGTGAATAAAACAGTTGACTGGAGCAGAATGAGAATGACAAAGGGAACCGAGAAAGGTACCGTTTAAGGGAGTGTTGCGGGCTCGGCCACCTAAGCTTTGTCAACTTAGTGTGTGTTGTTTAAGCCCGCCCATGAAGAGCGGGGCAATGGCTACGCAGGGGACAAAACAGCCCGCCCATGCCATGCCTTCCCATCCCCATCCCCATCCCCCCATGCCATCACCGTCCACTCAAACTCACTCGGGAAACGAAATGCTCTGTGTTACCTCGACTGTTGCGCTGACTACCCCTTGCTGCGGTGAAAAGGAAGGAGCTATTTTTTAATGTTATTTTTTATTTGTTCATTTTTATATGAAGTTTTTTATATGTGTATATTATCATTTTATTTGTTTTTTTATATGAATTTTTAAATGTCTATATAATGTACTATTTAATATTTTTTTAATAAATACTATATAAAAGTTAATATTTTTTTAATAAATACTATATAAAAGTTAATATTTTTTTAATAAATACTATATAAAAGAATTTTATATGTTATTTTTTTATTGCTTTATAAACATGTATAATTTTTTTAATTTAATTATATATAATTTTTTATTGTTATAAAATTTACTTAAAATTATAATGCTTAAATTTTAACTAAATCTATAAAATTATAATGTTTAAATTTTAAGTATCATTATAAAACTAATTTTAAGTAAATTTTTATAGTAATTTTTTTTTCATAATTGTTTATTTTTAAAACATGTTTAAAATTTAATAAACAATTATGAAAAGTAATATTATTATATACAATAGATAAAGTCAACTATGGTTATATTTTAATTAGAGTTAGAGTTAAGTAGGGTTATATTTTAATTAAAGTAAGAGTTCAATTGGGGTTTAATTGTGATTCAAGTTAGGATTACCATTATTTGATAAATCTTAGGGTTTAAATCATATTTGAACCATAAAATTGAGATAACCCTAATAGGAAAAATTCAAATATTAATAATTATGAAAAGTAATATTATTATATACAATAGATAAAGTGAACTATGGTTATATTTTAATTAGAGTTAGAGTTAAGTAGGGTTATATTTTAATTAAAGTAAGAGTTCAATTAGGGTTTAATTGTGATTCAAGTTAGGATTACCATTTTTTTTTCCATGATTGTTTATTAAATTTCAAAGATGTTTATTAAATTTCCAAGTTAATATAAATCTATTGTATAAAAATTTCCAAGTTAATATAAATCTATTGTATATAAATTTCCAAGTTAATATAAATCTATTGTTTATTAAATTTCAAAGATGTTTATTAAACTTTTCAAGTTAATATAAATCTATTGTATATAGTAATATTTTTTCCCATGATTGTTTATTAAATTTCAAAGATGTTTTAAAAATAAACAATTATGAAAAAATTACTATAAAAATTTACTTAAAATTAATTTTATAGATTTACTTAAAATTTAAGTATTATAATTTTAAGTAAATTTTTGTAGTAATATTATAAGTTAAAGTAAATTTTAAAATTATTTCTTTAATAAATTATTTTAAAAATTACTATAAAAATTTACTTAAAATTAGTTTTATAATGATACTTAAAATTTAAACATTATAATTTTATAGATTTAGTTAAAATTTAAGCATTATAATTTTAAGTAAATTTTATAACAATAAAAAATTATATATAATTAAATTAAAAAATTTATACATGTTTATAAAGCAATAAAAAAATAACATATGAAATTCTTTTATATAGTATTTATTAAAAAAATTAAACATTTAAAAATTCATATAAAAAACAAATAAAATGATAATACTTCATATAAAAATGAACAAATAAAAAATAAACATTAAAAAATAGCTCCTTCCTTTTCACGACAGCACAGGGTAGTCAGCACATCAGTCGAGGTAACACGGAGCATTTTGTTTCCTGAGTGAGTTTGGGTGGACGGTGATGGCATGGGACGCGTCTATTATGGCTCCAAAAATGACTTGCCATACCAACGACATGCATCGCGGACATGTTCAAGACATGCATAGCCCATGTATACCATGCCCATTTGGTGCAGGTGCTAGACCCACCGAAAATGATGTGGAGTTGTCCTGGAGTCGGCTATTTCAAACGTCAGGGCCCACATGAAACTACGTGGACATGCCGAAAAATGACGGATCATGGGCCGTGGCTCAGGCCAATGTGTAGTGCCTAACACGCACATTAAAAGCCATAGAAAACAAACATCTGGCGGCAAGTGTTGATGACCATGTTCGGATGCCAAAACGATGGGAAAAAGAGGTCGTGGGCTTCCAAACCATGGTGGTTGTCTCCCACGTGCTACTGATAGGTGGGTCCTTACTCGGTCAATCTATCAATCACAGCCGTTCAGTGAAAACCGATGTCGTAGCTCCAAAATAGACCTTTCGTACAACGTGTTAGTCCATAACAAGTTAGTCAATCGCAATCGCTAACTGCAAAATCAATGGTGTAAAATGGAAGACAAACACACGTGTTAGTCAATCCGTATTGTGGAGCCAGAATAGACGCATCCCGCCATTTTCTGCGTTGAGAAATGGGACGATGTCGAACCCACGCATGTTAGGTGGGTAGGTGGAATGTACGAGCGGAGCTCCCACCATTTTCTACGTGTTGTGGAAAAAAAGGGACAAAGGGACGAACTAATGCGCGATAAGATAAAGTCCAAAGCCCTCATTTGTTCAAGTGTTATGTTGTTTTTGAAGGCGTTTTTGCAGGCAAAGAAGGGTTTGAAGGAGGCAACATTTTTGAAGGCATTTTTGAAGGCAAAGAAGGGTTTAAAGGAGGCAGCAAGGACTTAGTTTTCAAGGGCAGCCTGCATTCATTTGTGAAGGTTAACAAGTATGTTGAGTAGCCATTTTTCTGGTTGTATACATTTGGAAAATTTGCATGTTTTATTGTTTTGTTGAGTAGCCATTCTTTTAGATTTGTATACGTTGTGCGAAAATCATATTTCTTTTTTTGGCTTTGGTTATTCTTCTTTTTCTGTAGCTTGAAATTATTTGCGTTAGGGTTAGATATAGCGCTCGACACGTGTTTGCTGGCTCCAAAAAGTCATTGTAAAATGAGTGTTAGTATGTCTGTACTGCCATTTTGCTGGGTGTTCGGCATCTGTTAGTATCTTTGTACTACCGTTTTCGTCTATCATTTCTGTTGCGCTTTTCAGTTATCGGCAAGACAATATTATGTTTTTTCCGGTTCTCCGATGTAACCGCCATTGCCTTATTAATTTAATCGGCGAGAGTAATGCCGATAGGTCCGACCTTGGATTTCCATGCATTGTTATTGGTTTTGCCACTTCTCCGATGGATTTCCATGTGTTGTTAGTCGCGCAATAGCCGCGGCCTTGCTGAGTCCGCCGTACACACTAAGTAACACGCTATTACTCCTTGGGTGATTAACAATTAACAATAATATTGAAATTATCTTCAAATGATTCAAATGAATATGTCAAAATACCCATATAAATTTGTAGTTAATTTTACACAGGGTTTTTTGTCTGCTTTTTTTAATGTGATTTACTATTTATTGCATAAAATAGTCTAAAATAACAAAAAAAATGTCTATTTTGGAGCTGTGGCTGAATGCGTAACCTATCGCTAACACGTTGTTTCGTTTTTGGTCCCTGTTTCCCTCTCGATAGCTGAAACATAAACCGATATGTCCCATCGGGTATCGGCATAGTTTAATTTATGTCCCTCCAATGCCCTGATGAGTCTGCATTGTGACCAAGTCCCCCGCGTTATCGGCATAAATTACCCCGAAGAACTCCTAGCAAATCTCCATATGCCTACATAGTCCTATCGGGACTCGGCATAGCATAAAATTTCTTCTTCAGATGTCCTGATGAGTCCTAATGCATGTTTACTTTATCGGTATACTTTACACCGATATCCCCGCAGGTGCTTTTTATCTTCATTGGGGGTCGGAATAGCCGTTTTCTATTCCTCCCGAAGTCCCGATCAGTCTCCGATGCACTTTTATGCTTTATGCTTCGGAGTTTGTTTTGCGCATGACTGACCGGGTATCGGTATAGCAGACCGAGACCACTCCCGATAGCTGAAACATAGTCGGATATGTCCCATCGGGTATCGGCACAGTTCAATTTATTTCCCTCTAATGCCCCGATGATCTGAATATAGCAGTCTGCATTGTGACCAAGTCCCCCACGTTATCGGCATAAATCAGCCCGAAGAACTCGTAGCAACTCTCCATCTGCCTTAATAGCCCTATTGGGACTCGACATAGCATAAAACTGCTTCTTCCGATGTCCCAATGAGTCCTAATGCATGTTTACTTTATCGGTATAATTTACACCGATATCCCTGCAGGTGCTTTTATCTTCATTGGGGGTTGGAATAGCCTTTTTCTAGTCCTCCCGAAGTCCCGATCAGTCTCCGATGCACTTTTATGCTTTATGCTTCGGAGTTTGTTTTATCAGTATAGGTAATACCGATGGTTCTGCCTTCACGATTCTCCATGTGATATAGTGTCTTAGCGACAGGTTAGTCAATCGCGAGCGCACGTTACAGACAGGTTAGACAATCGCAGAATGTTTGTCGCAATATGGACGATGTAAAACAGACTACTACCACGCCTTAATAGTACTATTGGGACTCGACATAGCATAAAATTTCTTCTTCCGATGTCCCGATGAGTTCTAATGCATGTTTACTTTATCGGTATAATTTACACCGATATCCCCGCAGACGCTTTTACCTTCATCGGGGGTCGGAATAGCCATTTTCTATTCCTCCCGAAGTCCCGATCAGTCTCCAATGCACTTTCATGCTTTATGCTTCCGAGTTTGATTAATCGGTTTAGGTAATACCGATGGTTCCGCCTTCCGATTCTCCATGTCATCGGGAATCGATCTAACTATTTTTTGTAATATCCCGATATGGTCTTTTTCTCCAATATGGCCGTTTTTAAAAAAAAGCAGGAGTAGTCTAAAATGTCGGGCCCACCATCCTTTCGCTGCTTCGTGAAAGATAAACTCCACGCTATTTCACCCACCGAAATAATGCAGACCATCGGATCCTTTTCAAGATGCACCTCCTTTACTTTCCACGTCATCCTCACACTGGGCCCACTTTCCTTTCGCTGTTTCGCCACAAGTTAGTCAATCGCAACCACTAACTGCAGAATCGACGATGTCAAACGCGCAACTAACACGTGTGTTACTCATTACTAACCAGGTATCGGTATAGCAGACCAAGACCGCTCCCGATAGCCGAAACATAGTCCGATATGTCCCATCGGGTATCGACATAGTTTAATTTATGTCCCTACAGTGCCACGATGATCTCAATAGGATACCAGTCCGCATTGTGAGTAAGTCCCCAGCGTTATCGGCATAAATCACCCCGAAGAACTCCTAGCAACTCTCCATCCACTTACATAGTCCTATCGGAACTCGACATAGCATAAAATTGCTTCTTCCGATGTCCCGATGAGTCCTATTGCATGTTTACTTTATCGGTATAGTTTACACCGATATCCCCGCAGGCGCTTTTATCTTCATTAGGGGCCGGAATAGCCATTTTCTATTCCTCCCGAAGTCCCGATCAGTCTCCAATGCACTTTCATGCTTTATGCTTCCGAGTTTGATTAATTGGTTTAGGTAATACCGATGGTTCCGCCTTCCGATTCTCCATGTCATCGGGAATCGATCTAACTATTTTTTGCACTATCCCGATATGGTCTTTTTCTTCGATATGGTCGTTTTTAAAAAAGAGAAGGAGTAGTCTGAAATGCTGGGCCCACCATCCTTTCGCTGCTTCGCGAAAGATAAATTCCACGCTATTTCGCCCACCAAAATAACGTAGACCGTCAGATCCTTTTCAAGATGCACCTCCTTTACTTTCCACGTCATCCTCACGCTGGGCCCACTTTCCTTTCATTGTTTCACCATAGGTTAGTCAATCGCAACCACTAATTGTAGAATCGACGGTGTCAAATGCGCAACTAACACGCGTGTTACTCATTACTGACCGAGTATCGATATAGCAGACTGAGATCACTCCCGATAGCAAAAACATAGTCTGATATGTCCCATCGGGTATCGACATAGTTCAATTTATGTCCCTCCAGTGCCACAATGATCTCAATAGGATACCATTCTGCATTGTGAGTAAGTCCCCGGTGTTATCGGCATAAATCACCCCGAAGAACTCCTAGCAACTCTCCATCCGCTTACATAGTCCTATCGGGACTCGGCATAGCATAAAATTGCTTCTTCCGATGTCCCGATGAGTCCTATTGCATGTTTACTTTATTGGTATAGTTTACACCGATATCCCCGCAGGCGCTTTTATCTTCCAGGGGCTGGAATAGTCGTTTTCTATTCCTCCCGAAGTCCCGATCACTCTTCGATGCACTTTCATGCTTTCTGCTTCCGAGTTTGATTAATCGGTTTAGGTAATATCGATGGTTCTGCCTTCCGATTCTCCATGTCATCGGGAATCGATCTAACTATTTTTTGCACTATCTTGATATGGTCTTTTTCTCGGATATGGCTATTTTTAAAAAAAAGCAGTAGTCTGAAATGCTAGGCCCACCATCCTTTCGCTGCTTCGCGAAAGATAAACTCCATGCTATTTCGCCCACCGAAATAACATAGACTATCGGATCCTTTTCAAGATGCACCTTCTTTACTTTCCACGTCATCCTCATGTTGGGCCCACTTTCCTTTCGCTGTTTCACCACAAGTTAGTCAATCGCAACCACTAACTGCAGAATCGATGGTGTCAAACGCATGATTAACATGCGTGTTACTCATTACTGAGTAGGTATCGGTATAGCAGACCGAGACCGCTCCCAATAGCCGAAACATAGTCCGATATGTCCCATCGAGTATTGACATAGTTCAATTTATGTCCCTCCAGTGCCACAATGATCTCAATAGGATACCAGTCCGCATTGTGAGTAAGTCCCCTGCGTTATCGGCATAAATCACCCCAAAGAACTCCTAGCAACTCTCCATTCGCTTACATATTCCTATCGGGACTCGGCATAGCATAAAATTGCTTCTTCCGATGTCCCGATGAGTTCTATTGCATGTTTACTTTATCGGTATAGTTTACACCGATATCCCCGCAGGTGCTTTTATCTTCATCGGGGGTCGGAATAGTCATTTTCTATTCCTCCCAAAGTCCCGATCAGTCTCTGATGCACCTTTATGCTTTAAGCTTCCAAGTTTGTTTTATCGGTATAGGTAATACCGATGGTTCCGCCTTACCGACAGGTTAGTCAATCGTAAGCACGCGTTACCGACAGGTTAGACAATCGCAGAATGTTGGTCGCCTTGTTAATCAAAGAAACTTTTGATTATCTCTATGCATCATATGGAAATGGGTAAGTCTACAAAAATGTCCACAGACTATTGTGCAGAAACTTAGATTGTAGAATAACATGGAACATGTGGTGGATGAACTTAGTTATTAGAAAGCACTAAAAAATTAAGGCACAGTTTGATAAAAATTGAAATAATTTATAGACGTTTCCTTTAGTCTGACATATTTGCATGTCTATTTTGGAATAATAGGTATCTTGATTTGAAATATGGAGGCCAACTTTTCTTTACAAACAAGCAAAACACAGGTCGCATTTTGGGGACGAATAAGAGATGATAGGTTGATGAACTTGTTTATCTATGAAGACACCGCATTCCTGTCCGCGGTGAAGTTGATCCTTGGGCCTAAGTACGTAGAAGGTGGATGGAAGTACAGAACGAATGCAGACATAGTGTCTCTGTTTATGGAATGGTGTCTGGAGCTCCGACCTATTCTAAAAGTCAGAGAAATCATGAACAGGTGTGTGAAGAAGGAATGGCTAGGTGGAATGGAAGCTTTATTAGGATTGGCACGAGACATGGATGGCTTTGAAAGTGTGGGCGGAGTGTGGATTCACATGAGTGAATTCAGTCCTCCCTTGCGATCATCCTTGCTCTGGAGTGCGACATTCGATAAAGAGGCCAGAAGAAGTGTAGCACAGGTTGGGATGTATGGTATTATGCAATACCTTGAGACGATCAATGTTTGGGAAGTGGGTGTGGAGATGGCAAAATGGGGACCTTGGTCGGAATATAGAGCACTTGCACAATGAACGGTTCCTGCACGCACAAAACGATGGGGTCGACCTTGTGGAAGAACAACTAAGAAGGGTTATGTGTTGCAGTTCGATGAAGGCTCTAGCAGGGAGACATAAATTAACCAAGTTAGGAACATGGAAGTGTTGGACGTGGAAGAGGACATGGTCACTGTTCATGTGGTGTAGCGAGATGGCACATACAACCTTTTTTGAAGCAAGGACTGTGTTTTTTTTTTTTAAATGTTTATGAATGTGTTATGTATGGACTGTTATGTATACCGTCCACCGACTTCGATGGTCTAGTCGGCTAGCCATCGAGGTTTATCTTGCAGAATGTAAACATCTTCAGAATTAATATAAACTATAGCTTTACCGGACAAATAAAAACTTTCTTGACACCAACTGGTACTCTTATCTTCTCTGTCTTGAAATTGTTGTTAACATTTTATTATATATGGTGGAAAAACAAATGTTTTTTATTGTATGTGCATGAAATTGTTGTATAACATCAAAGTCAAGCATTTCAATATATATGTCTACAAATAAAATCAAATTCTTGTAGCACAATTGAGTTTCTATTTTGGTCATCTTGGTCATTCTCAGAGCATTTTATATGCCATTTTGGTCATAACCAATGCTTCATCGGTTGCCCAACCACCGATTTGCTAAAAAAATGCAAAGTTTCTCAAAAAGTTGCAAAAAGTTGTCAAGAAACAATGACAACTTTTTGTCAAATGTGCATTTTTGCCTTTTATGCATTTTTACTTATACTGAACCTCCTAGCATGACTTCCTAACATTAAATCGATATGCCTAAATGCCTAGTGAGGCTTTAGAAGTCATTTTAGATCAATACAATAAGAACCCAATTCTTAAACAGAATGTAACCCAATTTACTGTAACAGAACGTGATTCACATTACAGCAAATTCTTAAACAGATTTATGAAGAGGACAAAGCATGTTTCATCAACAAAGAAAGTAATCAGTACATTTGAAGTAGAAATAGTGAATCTTGTATATTAATGTCTAAGAAATGACAGTACACAGAAGCTACCCACTTGGAGATACTTCATTGCAATTTGCTTACATAAAATGACACTTCTGCTTCCTATAAAATTTAATAATACATATGACTTTCAGTCCTTACAACAATGATGTTCCAAACCCCCCCCCAAAAAAACTCCCTTTGTTACGCAAGATGACTCAATACAAATACAAATGCTGAAAGACGGGAATGAAAGGACACACCCTTTCATTATCTTAACAACTATGTGAACAAAAATTAAAACGCCTAACCAAGATATCAATTACATTACATAAAGTCAAACACCACACTAGGACTTTTGATCCAGTCGTCGTCCACATTTTTTAATATGCCCCAAGTATGCCGAATCCTTATATGTTGTAGCATTGAAGATGGCATCCTTGGCTGCATTCTCAATCGCATAAAATTTTTCCAATTGATCGATCGTGTCATTCATGTCAAGGACATCTGCTCTGGCGATGGCTTGGGCTGCATTAAGCATAGACTTGCACTCAGCAATCCATACAGTTTTGTCTTTGATCACACCTGCATCATCTACCAGACTAGGAACCCCATGCTCAACAATCTGCTGGCATTCATCAAATTCAGACTTCAATGCCTCTGTAACTCCCTCATGTGTAACAAGCAGACCCTGCAGCTTCTTTTTTTCTTTCTCTTTCGTCGTTGCATCCTATAACATCATGTCGAGTCTATCTCGAATTCTATAGTGTGTAATCATATTGTCCATGTTCCTCTGATATTCACCCTAGAATTTTTTCAATGCTTTCTCCATATTGTCATACCTCCTACTTAGCAACACACAAGCCGTATCGGCCCTAACGCTCTTCATCTGTTTTTTCAACTTGTTATGTTCATAAGATAGCTTTTCAAATTTTTTCTTCCATTTGCCTCCTGAATCTGTAATTTGGGGAACAGGGTGCCCACTCCTCTTAAGGGTCTCTTCATACAAAGCCTTATACTTATTCTTCTCTGCTATCTCATGTTTCATTTGGGCCTTATTAAACTTTGAAATATTGATACCCATGTCAGCTGTGACTATAGGATCTACTTCCCCAACCTTCAAGGTCATCATGTGACCAAAAGCTTTATCTACATCAATGATTTTTGGCCTCTTATTGGGAGGATATAAGGCCCACAATAACATTTCTTCCTCCTTTGGATCATATCTTGATCCAATAAAAATATCTTGCACTCCTTGGATGTTTAACTTCATATCCTTATTATCTGAATGTAACAAAGAATCAAAAATAAATGAAGCACTCAGGTCCCATCCTGGAAACACAATTATTCCTGCATCTACTAGCAATTGTCTGCCCCTTTGCGGGGTCATAGTATCAACTTCTCTGTCAATGTCTTCCTTCAATCTCATCATCATTTCTGCTTCATTATCAGGGGTCACATTTGGCACTACTTCCCTCAATTTCTTACCCTTGAAGTGGTACAGGAATGATTTGAATTCCTTAGACTTAATGAAGTGATCATCAGATACAAAAGAAACATGTTTTGCCATTCTTTCATCTGTCTTTGCATTTAGAGCAACAATAAGCCTATCTTCTGCCTCCGAATCCTTCTCCTTCTCAGGGGCATGGAGCTTGGAGACTACTTCATTTTCCCCTGAATCACTTTGGGCTAGTTCTCCCTCCATGTTTTCTAGTCTCTGCCTTCTTTGCTCTAGCTTCTTCTCCAAGGTCTCCATAACTCCTACAAGCTCTTCCACCTCCTTATTCCTGCACATGTCTTCAAATTCATCCTCCTCATGGAGGTAGTCTCCCAAATCCTATCTTTTCCTGCTTGAATGGATGTAACCCTCAGGATCATAGCGTGCTCTAGATACGTGCCAAAACAAATTGTATTCATCCACCAACTTCCTGTCAATGGCCTTGTATGCCCTAGTTGATACAATTTTAAAATCCTAAAAGTGAAGTGTGTCGAGGAGGAAAGCTTGCTTGTGTTCTCCTCCAAAATGTTTGGCATTAGACACACTTAACTACCTTACAATTTCCAAGAAGGCAATCCTGTCTGGTGCAGGCTTAGGGAGAACATATGGATAACCCTCAAATCCATAGCATCGAACAAAAGTGAAGTTTTGGCATGAGTACCAATCACCCCAGTTGTGATTGACCTTTGGATTTTGGTGCTTATGAGGCCTAAGAAACTTCTTAACCTCCTCCGAAAATGATCCTTGTCGAGGCTCACCAAAGAGCAAGAAAAGTGGTTTGACAAAGAACTCCTCAAATTTGAGGTAATGAGAACTCTCAAACCTGTAATCCCAAAGGGAAACCCATAATTGCACTGGTTGCTCCTTTCCATCTTTCCCAATTGTATTCACATTCAATTCTTTTGGCCATAACCCTCTAAGTCTCCCATAAAATAAAATGATGTGCATTAACATTGAGTAGTACTTGAAATATTTGTCTGGATTGTCTTTCAGGTTTAAGAAACCTTCATGCAATCTGTCTACCAGGTAAGAAGCAAAGTCAAATGCCCTAGGCTCATGCCTCTGCACTTCTGCTGCTAGAACAAGTGGTCCAATGTTTGCCACATTAGGAGCTTCAACTCCTCCCACCTGACCACAAGCCATATATGTCTATTGCAGATACTTCTTAAAAATAGTCATGTCATATGGAGGACCTTCTTCGTCTGTTAGCCTCCCCTTCTCTGCTTTATGGACAGCGAGGTTCTAGCCCTAGTATGTAGTGTCCATCTTCCTGTACTCTTCTTCCAAATCTACAAAAGACAAAGGCAATTCTGCCTCCAAATCTACTGCAAAAACTTCCTGAATCATAGCCTTTGCAAAATGCACTAGAGTAGTCCCATCAAGCAACATAATGCATCACTTGTTTGCATTATAATTTCTTACTAAAAGCTTCAACAAATCAATGTTCACAAACACATTGGGTACTACAAGTTTACCAAGACCCATTTTCCATGGGTTCAAAATTGGCGTGGGGTTATCCCTGTGGAAGTAATGGAAAAGGAACAACTCATGCCCTCGCACTGTCGTGAATATATCCCCAATCTCTCTACATATGTCCTCTAACTGCTCGCGGACGGGCAAATTTGTCTTAGCTCTGTGTGACCTAGCTCTTGGAGAGCCCATTTGGTCTATCATGTCCTGATTCAACTTTCTACTTGATTTCTTTGTTGCGGTACTTGATACTTCGGCAGCATTTCACTTCCCTTTTGACCTTGACCCCTCCATTTCTGCAAATTATTTCACTCTATAGTTAGTAACTTAGAAATTTTCTTAGTAAGCACTTAATATCTTTCTGCAATTACTTTGTGAGAAATGCTGCTCCCTCTGCAATACTGGCTATTTGGGACAAATTTGCTTGCAATCTTTGTAATTGATTATTGCAATATTTGACAGATTTGTTTCGTGCGGCAACAAATGTACTCAATTTATGCATTTAATGGAAACTATGTTGTCATGGTCAGTTCTTCTCATGACGAAAACCAACGGCTAATCGGCGACACTCCTCCCGATGATTCAAATGTTTGCCGCCGGTTGTTATTACTTTATGGAGCCTTACTTTACCACTTTTTTGCTTTCTGATCAGAACAAACTACCCCGACCCACTTATAGGGTCTCCGAATACCTAAATTTTCTTTATCCCAATGGTTCATTTCAATATACCAACGGACGATATCTTCCGGTTGATCCAACGGCCCGCATTGTTTCGTAAAGGAAAGATGGTCGGATTTTATCTTTCGTGAAGCAGCGAAAGGGAAGTGGGCCCAGAGTGAGGATGACGTGGAAAGTAAACAAGGTGCATCTTGAAAAGGATCTGACGGTCTACGTTATTTCGGTGGGCGAAATAGCATGGAGTTTATCTTTCGCAAAGCAGCGAAAGGATGGTGGGCCTGGCATATCAGACTAGTCCTTCTTTTTTTTAAAAACGGCCATATCGAAGAAAAATACCATATCGGGATAGTGCAAAAAGAGCTATATCGATCCCCAATGACATGGAGAATGGGGAAGGTAGACCCATCGGTATTACCTATACCGATAAAAAAAACTCGGAGCATAAAGTATAAAAGTGCATCGGAGACTGATCGAGACTTCGGAAGGAATAGAAAAAGGCTATTCCGACCCCCGATGAAGATAAAAGCACCTGCGGGGATATCGGTGTAAATTATACCGATAAAGTAAACATGCATTAGGACTCATCGGGACATCGGAAGAAGCAGTTTTATGCTATGCCGAGTCCCGATAGGGCTATTAAGGCGGATGGAGAGTTGCTATGAGTTCTTCGAGCTGATTTATGCTGATAACACCAGGGACTTGGTCACAATGCGGACTGCTATATTCAGATCATCGGGGCATTAGAGGGACATAAATTGAACTATGTCGATACTCGATGTGGCATATCCGACTATGTTTCGGCTATTGGGAGCAGTCTTGGTCTGCTATATCGATACTCGGTCAGTAATGACTAACACACATGTTAGTTGCACATTTTACACCATCGATTCTACAATTAGTGGTTGCGATTGACTAACCTGTTGCGAAGCAGTGAAAGGGAAGTGGGCCCAGAGTGAGGATGATGTGGAAAGTAAAGAAGGTGCATCTTCAAAGTGATCCAACAGTCTGCGTTATTTCGGTGGGCGAATTAGTGTGGAGTTTATCTTTCGTGAAGCAGCGAAAGGATGGTGGGCCCAGCATATCTCCTGCTTTTTTTTTAAAATGGCCATATCGGAGAAAAAGACCATATCAGGATAGTGCAAAAAGAGTTATATCGATCCCCGATGACATGGAGAATGGGGAAGGTAGACCCATCGGTATTACCTATACCGATAAAACAAACTCGGAAGCATAAAGCATAAAAGTGCATCGGAGATTGATCGGGACTTCGGGAGGAATAGAAAAAGGCTATTTCGACTACCGATGAAGATAACAGCACATGCGGGGATATCGGTGTAAATTATACCGATAAAGTAAACATGCATTAGGACTCATCGAGACATCAGAAGAGCAGTTTTATGCTATGCTAAGTCCCGATAGGGCTATTAAGGCGGATGGAGAGTTGCTACGAGTTCTTCGGGCTGATTTATGCCGATAACGCGGGGGACTTGGTCACAATGCAGACTGCTATATTCAGATCAGTGAGGCATTAGAGGGACATAAATTGAACTATGCTGATACCCGATGGGGCATATCCGACTATGTTTCGGCTATCGGGAACAGATGCGTCTATTCTGGCTCCAAAAAGACACTACGGATTTACTAACACGTGTGTTAGTCACGCGTTTTACACCATCGACTTTGCAGTTAACAGTTGTGATTGACTAACCTATCACTAACACACTATTGGTAAATCTGTACAATGATTTTGCATAACAGTTTGAAGCTAATAGAGACATTGAAGCAATATTAAAGTATAGAAAAGGCAAAACTAACAACTATAGATCAATACTTCATGTGACAGAAAATTTGTATTTGAATACATGAATACTTAACAAACATTGTGTTAAAAAAATGGCAGCAGTGTGTAAGAACCATTGGTTCTTTACAGATTGTAATGTCCACCAGCCATCCCTCGTCAGTACATGTAGATGAAAATGAGGACCCTGAAAATGACATCTTTAAACATAAAATTATTGGCTACAAAATGACCATCGAAGGTGCTCCATGCACCTACAATGGTGACACTTTCTCCTATTTACCATGAAAAGATGTTTTATAACTTTTTCGGTAACTACCTAAAATAGTTCTACTGCTAATTTTACAAAATTGATCCTATTGTCTGCAATAGGGTCATAGAAGTGTAGCCAGTGACATATGCAAAACAGGAAATTGTAGTTAAACAACAAAACTAACTCCCAATGTATTGGAGTATGACACCCATGTTCTCTCCAATCTCCATTACTTTGACAGTGGCTGGTGTCGCGAGCCAGTTATCATCGGAGTTCAGTAGTCTGCGGAAGGGCTCCAGATTCCCATTCCTCACCCCCACCCTATACACCTCCCACGCCTCCTAGATGAAGTTCTTCGTCCTTTCCCGTGCTGCCCTTTTTTGGGCAGTTTCCTCGTCTTCAGTGTCTGACTCCTCTGATTCAGAGGAGATGTAGTTGGTGTGGTTAAAATATATGCGGAGGGTGCTTACCCAACAATCAGAATCCAACTCTAGAATGGCATTTCCCAGGGCCTGCCCATCAGACGGGCAGACAAAGTCGTCGATCCTCTGTATGGTCGCTTCCTTTGAATCGAATATGTCAACCATAGTGCAAATGAAAGCCTCATAAACAAACCCATCACACCAGTGTCGATGAGCACCCAATATACCATTATCCACCCACCATACAACATTCTAGAGCACATCGTTTGCTTGAAATAGGGCTGCATTGGGCCTAGATCGATTCCTCTCTACATAGGCAACTGACACCAAAATGATGCACCATCAGTTCAGTTTGAGACTTCCAGTCTTAAGACTGCAATTTGAACCATTCCTTATATAAAGTTTCAAACTTTCTAGAGAAGTCTAGATACCGACCACAAGAGGCCCGAAATCCAATCAAGGTTCGTCCGAACAGCATATCTTTACTATTATGAGAACTAGCCATCAAGTTCCCTGCTCCTACGTACTTTATCTAATCGGCCTGATCTGCCAAAGCGCATGAAAAAACCACAGAGGTCTCCAGTTTGTCCCTCCACTAAGGTATGGCAAGCCTACGTCTAGCTAGAATGAAGCTCCGGATGAAACCACATTGGCAAGCCAAAGGAGGATTATCAGCAGCACTTATATTGATGAAACAAAGTGCAGACTCATTGGAGCACATTAAAACATACTCAACTCGGTGCGCACTTTTCATAAGATCGTTCCATCGAGATGGCTTGTTCCGATGAGAAAGTAGGCAGTTGTTTTCTATCGGCTTGCATCGGCTTATCGGAAAAGCATATAAATTGCTATATCCATGACCTATGAAAGCATCGGTATAACTTGTAACGAAATGGCCAAGCTTATAACATAGTATCGGGAGATCGGAAGTAATAACAAATTTTCATCCCGATACCCGATGACTTAAGGAAACTGAAGGCGACCCCATCGAAAAGAATATTCATATCAGGGCAATGCGAAAATTGCTATACCGATCCCCGATGTTATGGAGAATCGGAAGTCCGAGCCATCAGTATTACCTATATCGATAAAAGAACTCGTAAGCATATAACACAAAAAAGTGCATCGGGAATTCATCGGGATTTCGGGAGGAATATAAAAGGGCTATTCTGACCCTCGATGAAGATAGAAGCATTGGTTGAAGTATCGGGGTGAGTTATATCGATAAAGAGTGCATCAAATGAGGATTCATGGGGACATGAGAAGAAGACTTGTATGTTTTGCCGAGACTATGAGTTGTTAAGGCCAATAATGGCTTTTGAAAAACAAAATTGTAAAATGTTGTCATTTTATCCTAAAAATTGTCATTTATTGTCAAAAAATGTAAATTTGGTCAAAACACCCAATAAAGGATTTGGGAAGGTTTAGAATGGTTAAATATGCCTTATGGGATGCAAATCCATCATTAATAATGTTGGTTTTCAGTTTGTAATACATTTTTCCAAAAGTTGAAAATTCAAATATTTGAATTTCAACATCTATAAGGAATTAGGTGGGCATATTACACATATTTGAATGCTTTAGGGTTGTTGTTCAATCAGATTTTTTATTGTACATTTATTAATTGAGCCATTTTCCTTAGGTGAAGTCATCATTTTCCTTAGGTGAAGTCTTCATCCATATTTGGTCCATTTGAGCCATTTAGGGTGTTTGTAGGCTTAAGGGGATCTATCATTTCCTACCTTGTATTTCCCTTATATCTTACAAAGTCATCTATACCTGTTTGGGTATTGTATTATACCACCATACCTCTGCCTACTATGCACCAAAAACCAATGGAGTTCATCACCTCAATGAAACTATAACATTAAAGAGTCATCTAAATTCAAACAATACTCCCACAATCAAATATCTCTACATATCCCATTAGTTTGGCTTCTACAGATTCCTATATATGCCTGACACACATAAGAATTTATTCATACCACATTAAACTGCACTCATCAAAATTCAAAGCATCTCACAAAGAATTTACTGATAGAAATGATTCCTGCATATTTAATTCCTCTCCTCAAGAGAAAAGCTAAGAAAAATATCTACTGAAAGTTGCCTTACAACCCTTATTCAAACAAAATAACCCTAGATTATTCAGAATGAAGCAGTAAACACTTGCAAACACATTTGAAGACCGTTGGTTTATAACAATATGGATGCACACATAGCTTCGGACTTTCCTAGGAGGGTTTGTTACAGTCATTGCTTCTCAAGAAGAAGTTACAAAACCTTTTACAGAAGCAGTTACAAGTCTTTTTCAACTTCCGCAGTTTCTTCTACTTGTTGTCTAATTGCAACCTCTGCTAACTGCTCTGCATCCTATATGGCATATTTTCTTGTCCACTCATTGTATACATCATCAGTTGGCCACGCGAAGTTAATCACTTTTGCTTTTGCCTTGGCTAACCTTTTCCAGGAATTCCTCATTTTGTTAACCTCTGAATTGAGAAAACCATAATGATATTTGATTCTCTCTATCTCCTAAATTGTTACAACAAAAAAGGAATCATAATCTAAGTCAATAATTCCTTTTATTCTACCTGACAATTTGGCTTCTAATTCCTTAAGCCATACTTTTTTGTCCTTTAATTGGTTTGGGCTGGCAAAACCTCCTGGGAGTAATTCAAAAACTTGATCACTATACTCTTTCTTGTACAAATTGATCTTCCTATCTACATTATCTATTCCTTCTGCTAATTTTACTAGATCCTTTGTGGTGTCACAAGTGGATTTGATAATAGGATCAGCCCCTGCTTCATCATAGGATACATAAATAAGCTCCAAATCCTGCTCTTTGGGCTTCCACTTGTCAAAAATAGGCATTAAAACAGCCTTATCTCCATTAAGCTCATTCCACATATCTAGAATCTTTCTCATGTTGTTATACAATAATGAGGCCCCCATGGTATCGGCAAAAGATGAAATTGTAGCCCTTACTCTTTCTTCATATTTATTTGCATACCAGGCCTGAGCCTGTTTTAAATTTTCCAGCTCATGAGGAGTGATCTCAACCATTTGAGAACTAGAAGGTGTTGGAGATGGTGGTAACTCAATAATGGGGCTGGTAGGTGGAGGTCTTGCAGGAGAAGAGGAGATCATCAGTGTTGAAGACTCACCTTGATGGTACTGTCCTACCAACTAGCTTTGTAGCTTGACAATGATGTTATCTCTACCTCTTATCTCATCCTTGGCATTGTTATAAGCTTTTAAAACTATCTCCAACTTAGCTTGGAGATCCGCCTTTTCTTTTGCCTCTCTTTCTGCTACTGCAACATTAAACTTTGCAGTCTCTAGCACAGTGCTAGAAGCTTCCACTACCCCAGTGTTCTGCACTCTTTTTACTATCATTCCACCAAGGTAACTTGACCTTGGGGTGTCTTTATTTCTCTTATTTTCATCTCTCTTAAGAGACCACATGACCAGTGCAGCATTGTCTTTGTTGAAAGTGACTCCCTCCATAGGTTTGGTCTCTTTTCTTACTACCTCCAATACCAAGGCATATGTTATGTCCCACTCGGGGAGAATGAGTACCCTGGCCTGTGCCACCATGTCTCTTCCTTGCTCAGGAGTGATGGTCTTAAACTCATCAATCATTTCTTGCTTTATTTCCTCCTCAACCACAGCTGGATCTTTGTGGGTCTTCTCACCTTTTCTCTTTTCACACCTTGCATTATATTTGTCAATGTTTTGCTTCCACACAAATTGCATGAAAGCTTCTGATGTGACAAAATTATTATCAGCCAAGAAGTCTTCAATGGCCTATTTGATCTTAGGATCCCACTCTTGGCCTTTGAATTCATTAACAGTAATGTTCATCTCAGCTGTGAGGGGCTCTTCTGGCATTCCCTCGTCCACTTCATCATAAGTGTAAGCTATCTCTCCAAGACTGCCTAATTGTAGCAATAGCTCAACTACAGCTTGTTCATCTCCTATATGAATAGGGGATTGAGATGGGGAATACAAAGGTTCATCAGATTGTATTTCTATTCCCACTCTTTGTTTCTTTGGGCTATCTTGAATGTCAATGACATCCTGTATCTTCCTCTTCCCTTTTGAGGTAGAGGTCTCCCCTATTGTAGGCATTAACACATTGTAATTGGACTTCTTGTGTAACATGTAGTCACCAGGAGGGATTGCTCTGGCATATGTGGACCTACTTAGAACCAATCTTGTTTTCTCAGGGTTCATTTTAATTACAACCTCCCTCTTTTCTTTCAAAGTTTGCATCACATCCTCAAAACAAAGAATTAAGAACTTTATTTTCTCCTGAAAAGGGTGGAAGCTAGACAATGGGTCATAGCTGGTATCAAATTGGTGTACAAAGTCTAAGGCTTTTTTAAAAGTCACCCACTTTTCCTTCCTCGACTCTTGCTCATCTAGATCAAACTCATTCCTAATGAGGTCTTCAGGAAACTAGAATTGATGGGGTCTACCTTTGCATACGACCCTCTTTCTGAACATGTCGTTGAAGAAATCTTCAGGATCGACACACCTGGATATTGCAGTTGATAAGTGATAAGGTCCAAGAAAATCCTCAAAGCATTTCCAACCTCCTTTAGTTATTACAAATTGGTGGGCTACGGTAACTGTAGGGTAAATGGTCCCTTTACCTCTGCCTGTCAGCTCTGCCTCTTGTACACTACCAATCTGTCTGAGGACTTATGCAATTCCCACCTTGAGAGGGACCTGATAGGGCAACAAAAATGGGGTTCCTTTGAAACCATATACTCTGAACACTGTGGAGACAGGGTATAAGTAGATATCACCCCAATTGTGGACAATTTTTATATCCTCAGCAAATTCTTTTGGCCTAATAAATTCCAAAAGAACCTTGGGGACTCTTGGATTCTCTAAACAAATGAGAGTCATAATCTTAGATGCAAAACACTTATCAAACTTTAAGAAGCTAGCATCTTCTCTGTCCCATGACAACACTGTAGTCCATAACTGAACTGGCATCTTTTCTCCATCCTTCTCTTTTACAAGATCCATCCCATCTGCAAAGTAATCACCACCCTTGAAAAGAAACAGGTGCATGAGGAGGGAATACCATCCAAAGGGCCTATCGACTTTCCCATTCTTTATTCCTATCAATCCTTCATGGATAGCATCAGTGATATAAGGGGCATAATCAAATGTCACTGCCAGAGAAGGATTCAAAATCTGAGCAATCATTAACATATAATGAGTTGGCATATTTGGTTCAGCTTCTTCTCTGAGAATTTGGCAGAGTGACCAGTATAATCCCTTAGCTCTAAGGGTGAATAGATTCAAGGAGAAAAGCTCCATAGTATTGGGTCCTACAACAGTTAATCCACCTATCTTAACAAAAAACTCTTTAAGAGGCCCATTTCTAAGGTGATTCCTCTGTGCATTGTAGACCTCAACCAATGATTTGAAGTTGATGGGTTCCAAATAATTGGATACTTCACTAAGGCCGAATGCATTTCTAAACTCCTCATCATTAATCTCGATGAGGGTTTTTCCATTTATGTCCTTAATACTCTTTGTAATCGGGTCATAATTATGTGCAATTTGAGTCAGGAGGTCTACATCCATGAATACTCCTGGAACTACCAATTTTCCCACATCTAACTCCCAGGTGTTGTTCATTGGGGCTAGGGAATTTCTTATACCAAATCCAACTTTGAATAACCCTAACCTAGACAACCCAACCTGTGGGTCTCTCAACCAGTTACCCTTATCATATAATCCCTCTCCAATTTTCAAGCGAGGAGCTCTTGGCACTAGTTCCTTTGCCTTAGCTGCCACATTAGTTGACATTGTCAACTGTTCAAGGAAATCATCACAGATAGCCCTTTCTTGGTAGTTAACCTTTCCTGATAATTCTCTTTTAGGTGCCATCTTATATAACTATGTGAGTAATCTAATTACTACCCCAACTGTTCAACAATAAATCGAAACCTCAATTGAAACACTTTGTCAAGTAATTGCGAAGTGGGAGTACAAGAAAACTTGTTTTTGCTTGAAGAAAATTTCGCTCTGCAACTGAAGAAATTTGCTTTGCAACTACTCTTCAGAATAATGCCTTCATTGAATTGATGCGGAATCACATATGGTAGTAGGGCTCTTAACCGCGACATTGATACCGCATGCTTCGGTCGTCCCTTCAGAATTGAATTCATGAAAGAATTTGAAATTTTCGCTCCAACGGGTCACGACACATTCTTTTCGCTCTTTCTCCATTTCGCAAAGCATAACATGTGAGCAATTTTGCCAAACGAAATCACACCAGGCGTCCGATCGGATGGAACTCACAGCCACGAAACAACGCGAGCCCTTGGATCAAAACGGAGTTGAACCCCTTTTAAACTTCATGCTTTATCTGTTCTTCGAGCCCCAAAAACCTTTCGCCATTTCGCAGGTTTTAAAACACGAGCACTTTACCTTTGCGAACACACGCGGACCGTTAGATTATATCTGACCTACTCAACGCTTAGCAACCTACGGCAGACTCAGCTCTATCCATCTGGAGTTTGGTCCATTGCGTGTCACCTCTTTACTTGCTAAAAAATCAGCGGGATCCATTTCCTTTATCGCCACCTGGAAGGTCGAGTCATTTCGCCATTTCGCAAAAAGTAATTTGCTTGTTGGTTTTGACTGTGAATCAACGCCAGCCATTAGATCTTGAACGAGATGAAGCTTCTTTAAACCAGACAAAATGCGCACCATTGAATGGCTTTCGCTATTTCGCAAGTCTTAAAGAACTCGCAACTTCGCCTAACGAAATGGCGAAAGCCGTAGATCCATCTGAGAGCTGCATGGCACTTACTGGGCCCAACAACATTTGGGATTTGAAGGAAAAAGAGACAAGGCAAAGAATTTGTACGATTATTGAACAACCACCTAGGCAAATGACAAGGGGGAACACTTCTCATGACCCCAAGACCCATTACTTAAGTGAATAAAGTAACAGAGGAATAGAAACCATAGGGCTTTATGAGTTACTAAAGTGATTTTAAAACCTAAACCCTAAACCCATTTGGGCTTAAAGCTATCTTGGAGCAACAAGAACACACCGGACTCAAAATTTTTTGCAGACTTAGCCAATAATGGGAAAAACATTTTTAACTGCAAAATTTTAACTACAAAATTTTTTGCAGTTAAAATTTTAACTACAAATTTTTTTGTAATTAACGGTTGCGATTGACTAACCTCTCACTAACATGTTGTACGACAGGTCTGTTTTCGAGGGTTGAAGCTATTCCCTATTCTAGCTCCTTAGTACAGCGTGATAGTGATGTGTTAGTCAAGCGCAACCGTTTATTGCAAAATCGACGGTGTAAAACGTGCTACTAACACGCATGTTAGTCAATCCATACTGCCGTTTTGGAGCCAGAATAGACGCGTCTGTTTTGGAGCTAGAATAGTCATGTCTGACCCCTCCCGATAGCCGAAACATAGTCGGATATGTCCCATCGGGTATCGGCATAGTTCAATTTATGTCCCTCCAATGCCCCGATGATCTCAATATACCAGTCTGCATTGTGAGTAAGTACCCCGGGTTATCAGCATAAATCACCCTGAAGAACTCCTAGCAAGTCTACATCCGCCTTAATAGACCTATCGGGACTCGACATAGCATAAAATTTCTTCTTCCGATGTGACGATGAGTCCTAATGCATGTTTACTTTATCGGTATAGTTTACACCGATATCCCCGCAGGTGCTTTTATCTTCATCGGAGGTCGAAATAGCATTTTTCTATTCCTCCCGAAGTCTCGATGAGTCTCCGATGCACTTTTATGCTTTATGCTTTATGCTTCCGAGTTTGATTTATCGATTTAGGTAATACCGATGGTTCCGCCTTTCGATTCTCCATGTCATCAGGAATCGATCTAACTATTTTTTGCACTATCCCGATATGGTCTTTTTCTCCGATGGGCCCGCCTTCAAATTTAAACCGATGAGTATGAACAAAGGTCAAGTGAATTGGAGGCATATTTCAAATGGCCTCGGCTACTATAGCTCCAAATCAAAGCTGTCGAACACTCAACATATCACTCAACATTCCCTTCAATAAGCTGAAGTGATGCTTTTTCATGAAGATACTGCAACATATCACCTGTACATACAATCCACCACTAAATGCTCTTATGATGAAACTAAAAGTGTCCACATATAGCACAAAACTATTTTGTAAAAATATGTGCTAACAGGATGGGTAGGATGAAGGTCTAACGGTAAAGTAGATTTGGTCATATGTGCGAAGCGACCAATATCATGGCAAACAAATTTGACATCAACCAATATCTCAAAACAGTATCACACTGAAGATATAATCATTGTGGCTGTTTACTGTTTACGATATCTCTTTCTTTCTCCGATATGTGCAGGACGAGAATGGGAAAACACTGGAAATGGCGGGACATTATGGTATTGGAAGTTCAAGATGGTGGTGAAGGTTTGCATCATTTATGTTCAAGGGATATTCAATGGATGCCAATTTGTGTCAAAAATGATTCAACGTCAGACCTGTGTGCAGCAATTCCCCTGGGTAGATTGGATGCATTCGTGAGAGGGGAATCGTTGCGCGAAGGTGTTGAAACCCAATTCCTCCAAAAGCGGCACACTAAGCACGATAGTGCTCTGCACAACACGCATACAACAAAGATGTATAGCCGGTTCGTAGACACATTCTTTCATATTCTTTGTCTATGTTTAATGACATAACGATTGTTGTTGATAATAGGAGAGTTGTTTTTTGAAGGTATTGGTGTTCATATGGACCTGAAGACAACAGGAAGAAGTCGCCGAATAAGAAGCACGCACGGACATATCAGAAAAAAAGAGGTTGTATATCCCACTTCATTGTTAAGGTGTTATATGGTAGGGCAGATGTGGCCATCTTGATATTCAAGCAACCGTTGCATGTAGACAAGAATGGTGAAGCTTTTCATGGCGTCGATGATACCAGCAATGAGTTGCGCTCTCACTTTGCACTAAACCTTTCAAATGAATGCAAAGCATATATAGAGAGGTTGTTGCTGATGGATGTGAGCATTGATGCTATTGTGGATAGACATCTTGATGATCCCGTTTTTCATGACATGTTGAAGAAGAGAGATTCATTCGTGACATGCAAGGATGTTATCAACGCGACGACAAGGGTCCGTTCTATTCGGTCATGAAAGCATGTGCATGATGCCACTAGCATCTTAGAATGGAAAAAACAGGATGAGGCAAATTTCTTTTTTTTCCAGCAGCCGCAAGGTGTCGACAGACCTTTCATTATGAGAATACAAACGGCTTGAATGTTGACATGATGGTACGATTCTCGCATGACTCAATCATCTCAATGGATTCGACATTCGCAACAAACAAATACGGGGTATGTCTCTTCGAACTTAACCTGTCCATTCTTCATGCAACCCATTTGATCTGTGGATGGTCATGATCTTCTTGTTTGTTGTTTAAAACAGTATCAATTGTATTCGTGTCTCATCTTCGACGAGCAACAATCGGGGGTGCCTGTTGCATGGGTTGTGACATCAAGGAACAAGATCGAGGATATCCAGGTGTGGTTGATGGAGTTGCGGAGATGAGGAAAGGAAAAGAGGCCTGATTGGAGGATCAATGCATTTATCACGGATGATGCAAGTGCAAAGATTCAAGCCATAGAGTAAGTGCAAGAGGGATATTTTGTCTAGATGAAATCAAACAGTATACGCTCCCAGCTCAGCCCAATTAAACGTTTTGTTCATAACATGATTGTTTTTGAATGTCATGTCATACTTTGTATTTGGCACATGCATCGAGCATGGTTGAAGAATGTATACAAGTATGCAACGAAGGAAAGAGCAATGGACATTTTCACCATCTAGGGGCGATAATGATGGCAATGCATGAAAGTGAAGAGAGCACGGTGGAGGAGTTGCACACTTTCTTTGCCGAATTTAGTGATCAGCCACATTTTCTAGAGTACTTCTATAGCACATGGTGTCAAGGAGAAGGCCGTATCGGTCAGTTCAACATTACATTTGAGTAGTGGCTTTATGAATTGTTACCCATTTTGGTTGTCGTTTGGTAGTTGACATCCTACTCCTGTTTTTAATTTCTTTATTTCAATTTTTTTTTTTTTTTGGCCAGCTCTGTGGGCGAAAAACTTCAGCAATTTCGCTCATGCTAACCAGGACACAAATAATGCCATCGAATCATACCATGGTAAATTGAAGTCACTGCACCTAAGAGATGATAAAAAGACATGCTCGAGGAGGATGGACAATCTGTATTTTATACTTGTGTATAAAGTGGAACCATTCTACCAGCATAAGCGAGAATTGCAGCATTTTGGATTTATCAAAAACTACAGGTTGACACATTTGCAAACTAGTATGGAGAGGGAAAAGGCAATTCCTGATGTCGATTGTGTTCCAGACGACACTACTCTTGGATGGTACTGGGTGAAAAGTCAGTCCTCGTGCAACTGGTATGTGGTTAGGAAATTTGGGGATCACTTCTACATCTGTGAATGTCTGTGGAGTTTGCGAGGAAACATGTGCAAGCATGTGTTGAAGGTTGTTGCAATGATGAACAATTCATTCCACGATTCATGTGTTTCGAGTAAGTGGATGTTCGTGAATGTTGATTTTTGCTAACTTAAAAGATGTGTACTTCACCCTAACATCTTGTTTCATACAGATCCTATTCGTATGTCGCCTCCAACATTTGCTAATACTAATGAAAACCCAACACCTAAACCTGTCATCGATACCATTTCTAATGCACATACAAATTTAGAGGATGTAGACACCGTAATGTGGAATGAAGCAAATAGAAAGTTAAACATATTGTCGCAAACAATGTCAGCTTCAAGCGATAAACTAATGGCATTTGTAGGCTATCTGGATAGGTTCATGGCTGATCTTCAGGATGCCGGTGCCATGTCATTTGATTTTAGACCGTCTACAGATCTAGCCAATACAACCACCGAACATATGCGGCCTTGGTTCAGTGCAACTCGGGTTCATCGTCGCAATCGGTGGCAACATAGGCATAGTAGTAGGAGTGAGATCTGTCATGATGTTCAGCAACCTCTCACCTTTGAGTTTCCCTTTGAGACTTCTAGGAGGAGAAGGGGAAAGAGGCAATTGGACCAAGCACAAGAACCGCGGGTCCTTGCCACTGCATCGGTTGTCTCTGATACAGGTTGGTACTCTAGTGTCACCTATAAGTGGTTTCTAAACATGTGAATGTTGCCCGTGTTTATTTAGTCATTGTGTCTTGTAGTCGGTGAAAGTGATACACACTTATCTGTGACAGTGTTCGACACCCCCTCAACACCTGGCCATAGGAGTCCTCGTCGGTGATTGGCTTTTGATGGTCTTTTATGTGGAGAGGGATCGCACAGTGATCCTCGCTGATACTAATTTTGGTATTATTTGTTTAGATCAAGCTTTCTATTTCTAACTATGTCATATATGTGCTTGATGTCCCTTGATGTTTAGCCATTCTTCATTCAACCTGTTGTGTAATATGGAAGAGCTTTGTTTATTCTAGTTGCGTTGTAATGTTTACTATAACTGTCCCTAACCATCTTTTATAATGTATCTTTGTATGCAGGTCCGTTGTTTTTTCACCCTCTTTTATCACTAAATGGCGTTCACATACACGTCCGATGACAGGCGCAGGTTTTATGCAACTTAATTTTCAGTATTACGCTTTTATGTCTTCAATTTATTGAATGCTCTAGTTAAATAATCAATACTCTTATGTCTTACATTTCTTGAATGCTATAGTTATATTACTAACACTCTTATTGTATGTATCTGCAAACTGCTAGAGAGGTTGGAAGAGAATGACGAGGACTCTGCCTTATTTCAACGCCTCTCAGATGTCATTGTTTCGGATATTATCCGAACAATAACTCCCACATGGGCCGCCGAGTGAACCATTCGAATGGGAAGACATTATGTCGACGACAATATGTACACAGTCCACATACAAGCTGTGATCTCCTTCGCCAGATTGTCAACTCGGTTGACGGTCGATTTGTATAGGCAACTATGGCTAGTGTATTTCACCCTTGCGTACTGGCTAGCCACTCTCCCTCTGATTCACATTATCTGTGCTGACAGACCCCATTGGAGACGTGGACGGTCCCTGGTGCCTCACTCCGATGACAGTATCAAGGATGTCACGGCATTCTTTCCATGGAACCTGCTTATTATGGACTACACCCCCATTTTCACGGGTTATGGTAGTCCACGGCCAGCACGGAGGTTTGTGAGGATACAGAGTAGATTCCCATCGCAGAGGAGGTCCTCTAATTAAAATTGTATAACTGGTCCTGTAAGACTATGCTATTATTTATAAAATAGTTAATTTCTATGGTTACATATTCGATCTTTGAACGTCGTTTGTCTCCAATGTTTACCATTTATATGTTTGTCTCAGTTATGTTTACAATTTATATATGTTTGTCTGAGTTGTGTTTACATTTTATGTGTTTGTCTCTATGCACTTTATCTGTCTACAAAGCAATACACTTTATATGTTAATTTAAATCTAATAAATATAATCCTTTCTCTAAACAGCACGCGTCTATTCTGGCTCCAAAAAGTTAGTCGCGTGTTTTACACCATCGATTTTCCAATAACGGTCGTGATTGACTAAGCTATCACTAACATGCTTTTATGAAAGGTCTTTTTTCGAGCTAGAATAGACGCGCCCCTGATTGATCTGGATCATATCTTGATCCCCTGAAGGCCGATTGACTAACCTCTCACTAACACGCGAAACGAACAGCTGTGATTGACTAACCTAACACAAAAAAGCGAAACTAGTAACTCTGATTGACTAACCTATCACACAAACGTGATATGAACGGCTGCGGTTGACTAACCTATCAAAAAACGTGAAATGAACGGCTATGGTTGAATAATGGTTGCGATTCGACTAGTGGCTGGCAGACTTTTCCTTTTGCCATGCGAAACGGCGAACTAGACTAACACGCCATCGAAATTAACTGCTGCGATTGACTAACCTGTAACAAACACGCGAAACTAACTACTGCGATTGACTAACTTGTCACAAACACGCGAAACTAACTGCGGCGATTGACTAACCTGTCACAAACACGCGAAACTAACTGCTGTGATTGACTAACCTGTCACAAACACGCGAAACTTACGGCTGGGAATGACTAACCTTTCACAAACATGCGACATTTACAGTTTTGATTTACGGCTAGGAATGACTAACCTTTCACTACCCTTTAACTTACACGTGAAACTAACGGTTCTAATTCCAGTATGGATTGACAAACACGCGTGTTAGTCACACGTTTTACACCATCGATTTTGCACTTAACGGTTGTGATTGAGCAACCTTTCGCTAACGGTTGAAGCTATTCTGCTCCAAAACAGACCTTTCGTACAACGTGTTAGCAACAGGTTAGTCAATCACAGTCGTTTATTGCAAAATCGATGGTGTAAAACACATGACTAACATGTGTTGACAGAGAAGAGTTACCCACACTGGTTGACAAAGAAGAAGCTTTTGGACATTTGATGATACGACAAGTTGGAAAGACTGACCGTAGAAGCACTAGCAAAGTAAACTTAGATATGGCTCAACTGAATCAAGATCAAATAGAGTTTCTATTGAGGGAGGACTCTACATATAAGAGGCTATATGAAAAAAAGTGATGAAGACAAGCAAAGACTGCAAGCAAGATTAATAGTTACAGACCTTTCGTGTCGTAAAGCTTTAATAGTTAATACTCATTGATTTATATTTAATATTTACGAAGAATAATAGTCATTGAGCAATCTATCTTATGTATTTGTGATACAGTTTATCCATAAATAAATAAAAATTGCCAGTATACAATTAGTGGTTCATTTAAATCCGCTATAAAAAAGATTTTAACCTAAAGTTAGCTTTCAGGTATAGGTTCACCCACCTTGGTTTGCGAACACTGATTGGGAAGTCATATTAACTTATTAAGAGAAGTGCGAACACCATTCATCATAGAAGACGTATAGAAAAGCCACATAGAATCATTCAAAAAGCATGAAAAAGTGTACAACAAAAATTCAGTTTATCCATCATTTATAAAAAGCATGAAAAAGTGTACAACAAAAATTCAGTTTATCCATCATTTATAAATAAGCTTTTTTTCAGTCTGTAAAAAAAAAATTGCCATCATACAATTAGTGGTTCATTTAAATCCGCTATAAAAAAAGCTTTGAACCTAAAGTTAGGTTTCAGGTATAGATTCACCCGAGTTGGTTTGCGAACACTGATTGGGAAGTCATATTAACTTATTAAGAGAAGTGTGGAAACCATTCATCATAGAAGACGTGTAGAAAAGCCACATAGAACCATTCAGAAAGCATGAAAAAGTGTACAACAAACCAATCATAAACCATTGATGTTTAAGTGAAGTCAATCACATTTATTTATTTTTTATTTTTTTTGACAAGGTGCCAAGGCCACTTAATATATTTTTACAACTGGTTCAAGGGACTAGTTCAAGAAGGGCTCCTGAAGAAAAGAACCAAAAAGAAAAACTTCGGTCAATCAAGTTTATTGAAAATAACCATTCATGAAGCATACAAAGTGTCTTCCTAAATGAAAGAATGTGTCTGATTACAAAAAGTCTGCACCACTGCTGACGTTTTATTGAACAGGAAAACTTTCGTAATAGTGCAAGCCTGTTATAGAGGCAGAGGTTGAGTATTTAAATGACTTTTGCTTCCCCCAGTGGTCGGAATAAGGGGAGGCACATCATTCCCATCATCTTCATCGGTTACAAAGGCAAACACCTCCGCGTACCTCTGTTTCCAGTACTGAGCGCGTTGCGCACAAACATCTAGCATCCCCTGCATCTGGTCACTTATGATTTTTCTATTTTTAGCACATGCCTCACGAACTACCTCCTATCTCCCATTCGCCATCTGCAAACCATGCACTTCCAGCTCAAGGTCTGTATTCTTATCGTCCAAGTCAATGACCTTGTTATTGAGTTCCATGCATTTCTTACTGAGTTTAGTGCATTTCTTATTGAGTTCGGTGCATCTCCTCTTCACTTTAGTGAGTCTCCATTCAAGATGAGAAACAATCCCCTTCAGCGTTTCATTTTCAGCATGGGCCATTTCGACCTTCTGCGTTAGCAGTTCTACTTGCATGGCGTCAAACTTCATTGTGTCCATCCCATCGTTGCAGTCTGCAAAGGGCGGTGGTGGTTGTCTTGCAAAATTCCCTAAACCGTCATCGGAGGTGAGAACATCGACTGTCCCATTCGCATTTGAATTCGTAGTAGACGTTTCGTTCTGCGGAACAGATGTTTCGACACCCTTTCTTTTTCCTGTCCATGGTCTTCCCATTGCCATCCCTACAAACAATGCCAAAAAGAAATATTTGTAGACAGGTGGGCAAGACAACATGAAAAATGCAGGAAACAATAGTTTATGCCAACAAGAAAGGAACTGCTATCTGTTGCATTTTTTGGAATGAATAACATTATGCACGATACAAAAAGTTAACGTGTTCGGTAAAGTTGACATGTTCACTAAACTGGGCACTTGGGTGGCAGGTTACCTGCCAATTGGGAATCCATGTTTTGGGAAGATAACGCCATCAGTCAGCACTTCTCGTCCTGCATCCAACTTATTACACATATGCCATGAAACTATAACGGAAGTCTAGTGTATTTTAATAGATTTTTTTTGGGGGTTATTTTTTTGTTGTTAATTCATTTCAGATTCAGTGTTCAAAAACAAACAATCACAATGGTATATTCAACTGTCATAAGCTACAGTGGAAAGAGCACATGGTTCAAAATTTCAATCAAACATTCCACTTCATCTGTATACGTAAAAGAGTTGCAGGGACCCTCTATTGGTACGCAATAACAAAACCTATGCATATGCAACATATAAGAGACCTTAAACAAAACTTGAACAGTAAACGACTATCATCAACTTTATTGTACCATCAACTATCATTATTAAAAATGTTGCGCACCAAAGAAAGGTTTGTGAAGTTATTAAAGGGTAGTTGATGGTGCAGGATCACCATGAAAGAGTCCAACAAATCAAGCCTTTACAGTTATTTTGCTTAAAATAACAGGAAAGGTGCTTAAAATAGCAGGAAAGGTTGAATAATAATGTACAATTCATCTAAGACAAACAATAATTCAGAGGGTTTAAACTTTAAACTATGCTAACGTAAAAGCCATGTCAATATAACATCTCCAAATCCCATCTGAATAAAGTCTATCAAGGCTGAAATTCAACCACAGTATCTTGCTCTAAATATTTGGAAAGAGGAACAACAATTATGATCAAAGAATATTTATCCCCTCCGCTGTCTGGATTGCGCAATGGAGTTGACGGCACCATAAAATGCTTTACGCTTCTTCTCATTCTTATGCAACTCAGGAGGGGTGATGCCAAGTGATCACAGCCTGTGACTTACCTGTCTGATCACAGGGCCGCATTTAACATCCTCTTTTTGTGGCTAGACAGTTTCACCAACTTTATCCTGCCACATACAAACGACATCATACGAGTGTTGCCTATTTCATTCCATTGAAATAAGGTAAAGGATGGAATGAGAAGACGGAGGAAGGGATCTTGTCATCTTCGAAACTTACCAAGAGTGGGGAATAGACCAGGTCTTCAATGGGCCACACCGCCCACGAGTTTAGGGAATCCGACAAGACATCAGCGAAAGGACCTGGGAAAGGCAGTTGGGCATTTGCATCAAAGACTTTAACGATGCGAACTGTTGTTCACCAAAAGTGATAACCCAAGACACCTGAAAATCTATCTATGAGATAACCGATCTCAATCAATGAAATACCTCAGGGCTTGGACAACATAACATAGGATCCTAATGATCCTCCTGCACTTCATGTTCTGCTAGACCTAGGGGGGGACACCCTTTTGATGCACTAAATACAACAATTACAGACACATAACTGCATCAACACTAAGTAGATAGATCATTTCACAAGCTCAACAGGTTAGGAAACATTACAGATTGGCTAGATATGTACAAACAATAGGATGAAACAGAGCTTGGAAAGAATAGAACACACACCCCTAAACATAGAGGGAAATAGATTTATCTTTTTAAATGTTTGATCTGAAAAACATCCCCAAACTGTCAAAGACCAGTGCCTTGTTCATTGGGCAACAGAGTCACACACACAGAACTACAAAATGTTAATCACAGCTGCAGATTGGTTTTCCTTACAACATATCCCTGTATTAATACCTTGTACTAATGCATTACTCAATCCATTCATAAAATTATCAGATCTGGGACACATTCCATTGTTTATGACTGATTATAGAATTTAAACTCTTCATTGAAGAATGCCTACAAACAATCATACAATCTCCTTGAGATGAAAAATTATAAGACTCCTTGAGGATTCAATTCATAACAATTAAATGCATACATAGAGACAATATCATGGGAAATTTACTCATGCCTGACACAAGTAAGACCTGCAACTAGAAAACAATCTGTCATCCTGCAATGTAGCCTCTATACCCTGAATAGATCCATAGAACTTTACAAGTTTGGGTCAAGAATTTCAGAAAATGGAAGTCGTGAAAACTGGAGCACTTCCTCCAAATTTTTGGAACCCTTACAATTGAGAAGAATTGGGAATAAGAAGAAGGGGGGAAAAGAAAGTTTCAATCAGAACATGCCAAGTGTCCCTCCTTCTAACTAAATTTTGTTCCCATGGAGATTGCTTCTAAAATATCCTACATTTGTCAAAATTAACCTCATAATCGGATTCCTCACTCCGAGAGATTTCCGGCGATATATAACACTTTATATTTTGGCCAAAATTGAGACCCTGGGCGAATTAATTCCCCAATGTGCTCAATCATTTAAATTTTTGAATTATTTGATATAGTTTAAACTATATCATTTACAATTTTAATTTTGATTTTTGCCTCCTTTTATGCTTTGACGCTTTGCCACGTGGTGGCCTCCGATTGGTCGATGGGGTTGACCACATGCCACCTAGGATGACACCTCATCTTTTGCCACTTGTCGGCCACGTCACCACCACTGGGCTGCTTGCTTGTACGCCACGTCATCGCCACCTCAGCGCCACCGGGATGGGACCTGCCTGCGTGATGCTGACCGCACCTGCCACGTGTACGCCACATGGACTTCACCATTTCATGTTTTTCCTTTCGCCATTTCGTAGGCTCTAACGGGCGTGCATCTTTGGGTCGCGAAATCGCGCAGGCCGTCGATCTTGATCCAACGTGCTCACTGATTAACCTGCTGCGTTTTCGCCATTTTCCTTTCACCATTTCGCAGGCTCTAACGGGCGTCATCTTGCCTTCGTGAAGCCGCACGCACCGTTGATCCATCTCGAACTTGCTCACTCGTTAAGTCGGCCTTCTTCTGCAAAATTTTGCATGTTTGCCTCGAGAAGCGTGCCTACATGGGGTCCACCTGGTCGCCACTCAATCACCTCCTTCATCGCCTCGGGATCCATGCTCACACTTGGGCCCACGTTGGGCGCCCATAGGCACCATCCATCAAAAACCTTTATGGCTTAGACATATTACTACTGTGTGGATTTGGTTATAAACATTTTAAAAAAACACTTCCCAGCCAATGTGGGATTAAGCGATTTGCCTGTAGCTGCACTTTTGGAGCTCTTTCCCTGGGTTTTAATGGCGCCAAATGCATATACTGAAACTTAATTTTGTTACCTCCTTCACTACGCAATCTGCCATTTACATTTGTTAAAATCTCACGTGGAGGGAGGATGTGATTGCTGTTCACATTTGTTTTAAATTACTCCAGGTCCATTCAAAACCACGTAGGGGAGGGGGATACTGCCTTTGCTTTGAGACATGTTCCAACGCCCAGCACACAGAGGATCACTGCTACTAATTTTCTATTTAAACAAATACCTTATCCACCACACACAGGGAAGACTTGGCAATTTGTTTGCTTGAAACATTTTTTAAAGCTGCCATTTGTATTTGCTGAGTGTTGTTTATTGTTTCATATTACCTTAAGTTTCAATGCCTTCTCCAACGACATATAAAGGGTCCACGCAAGGAAGGAGAATGGTTCTTTTCATTTGCCATGTTGACATCCTTTGAATACCTCCCAACATACCACACAGCCTTGTTGGAGGAATATGGGGGGCACGTGAGGAGAAGGAAATTTGATGCAGTTTGCCATTGAATTTGGTTGAGTGTTGTTTGCTGCTCTCAAAGCCCAACCAACACTCTTCTTTACTCCATAATACTTGTTGTTACTTTAGCTTAATGTTTTAACCTGCCCTTCAACACCACGCCCAGCAAGTACTTTAGCAATTTCTTTAACTTTTAATCTGCCCTCCCCCTTTCTTTACCACGTGAGCTATTGGGAATGGTTATGGATATTCAACTGATTTTGGATCCAACACCTTGAGCGATATCTAAATTGAGGAACTACCGCCATTTCTTCCTATTCTGTTGCCTCCTCTACTATTCCTCTTACTCCCTCCACCTACGCTCGCCATGGATTTTGATGCATCGGGCCAATTTACAATCTTCATGAGCATTCCAAGCCCCACGGTTAAGTGAAGGGTTTTGAGAATAGCAAGGAACCTTAGCCATTCCACTGAAATGATTTAACACTTTAATTCAATACTCACCTCTTTATAGAGCATTGGTCATTCCCTATCCCACACGTAGAAGCTAAAATGGGCAAAAAGTGAACTTAAAACCTTACACCTACCAAAGGCCTTTCATTGAAAAATTGCTGCACATGCATTTGTTTGAAAGTTTCTGTGGCTGCTGCAACACTTCATGGAGGAAGGAACATTGGCCTGGAGACATGCATTCAACTTGACAACATGCATTTGCCATTCATTTGACCCGAAGCCTTCACATTTTTCAATATATAAAACATTGGTGGAGATATCTCTCTGAAATGTTTGAGGTTTAAAACTAATATGCAAGACATACACCATCAATCCATTAACGACCAATAAACTGGAGTCACCTCTCACCATCCCACTGGCGAATTGTAGTCAAGCTAGGTCGGGCCCCAAAGTGGGTCCGACTAAAAAAAAATTCGTTTTCATACAACTATCCTTCAAAATGCTTCACGGACCTCAAACATACCTCTAGAAATGATCGGCATCATTTTCGGATCATCAGACTGAATTTTGCGACCTTCAGGCAATTACGCCACATTTTCGCATTTAATCGCGAAGACGTAATTTTCAAAGTGGTCAAAACACCTTTCTAGAACTCGCCATCTGACAGGCATGTACTCTAATATGAAAGCATGAAATATACCAAATGGTTTCTCAAGACGAGTCCTGAGCAAAGAGATATTAATCGGCGAAAATGGCCAACTAGCTTTGTCAACACTGCGGACCTGTTGAAGTCAATGTCCTGGCAACACATGACGCCTTTCTCAAAAATATCAAATGACCTCCGTAAGCCCTCAAATTTGAAACATAGGTACCTTGAAGTACATATTAAAACTTGGAAATCTTAGTTCGATCACCAAACTGACAGGATGCAAATGGTGCACTCACCAAAACGGCTACATTAACTAATATAACACTGGAAGTGCGGATAACTGAATTTGATGGCAAAATGAGCTCTTTTGAAAACCAATCAAACGGATTGGTAGAGCCTTGAAATTTGAAACGTAGCTCATCATTTATACCAACATTACCCCCTCTCAAACTAAGCCATTCAAACTGACTCATTTAAGTGCTTTTCTGACATGCAAAGCAAAATTTTGAAATGGGCCTATAAACTTGATTCAGTTTTAAATACTCCCAAAAAAAACTTTAGCACAATGTCGTGGGAGTGGAATAGTATGACACGTTACACCCTTCCCCAAGCCATCAACAACGCCTTCCCCAACCACTTCCCCATCTAGGAGTAGGTGGACTGCAACTCCAACAGCAACAGCATGAGCATCTTCATTGGCGCACTCTTCTTTGTCTTCCATGGTTGCCTGCATTAGTAACGAGTGGACACGGTCGCTCAAATAAAATTGTTTATACATCTCGATCAAACATAGTCAAATGAATCCATGCCAATGCAGTACAACAGTACCGGAGTAGCTGTCTCTCCCGGCTCGTTGCCCCCATCGCGGTCACAATCTGCATTTGTACATCCATCATCATTTCCCACAGACTCTTTGTCAATGCTTGTTTCTATCGGATTATGCTACAAAACGTGATACATTGTACAGGAGTGTAAGTACACATTAAACCCATATGCCTACGAACACTACTGGACCAAGGCTGATGAATTTTACATGACTAAGGCAATAACAAGAACACAGATAATGGACACAAACCACAACATCATAAAAAATGCTCCAGTATAACACTGCCCCTCATCGCCTGTTATCCAAAAGAAGAGCCCAATACCTGTTCATCTCTGCTCTTATCCTCCAATGTCTGCCCCAATTGAGTGGACTCCTCTGCAATCTTCTCGCCACTACATGCACTCAAATTTCCATTCACCGTCTCCTTCAGTTTCTCCCTCGAAATAGACTTCTGAAGTTTCTCGTTCAATACCGCGGCCAACTGCATAAAAAAAGAGTTACTGTATAGTATAACACACCATGTCATGATATAGCACTACATGTCATGCACAATGGCACCATATTACCTGTTCATCTTTGCAGCTATCCTCCAACCTCTGCCTCAGTTGAGGAGGGTGCTTTGCAATCATCTCGCCACTGCATTCAATCGGTTTTTCAATCGTCGTCTCCTTCACCTTCTTCCTCCTAACAGACGTCCGAGATTTTGGACTTGGTTTTTTGGGAACACTACACACGGTGTCATCAGGAAACTGCATTGATTGTTCTTTGCTCATATCGTCCATTGTCTGGCCCAAGTCATGAGACTGCTCCATAATCTTCTCGGCACTGCATGCACCCAATTTTTCATTCGACGTCTCCTTCAGCTTCTTTGATGAAACGAACTTATACATAACAGACGCCCGAGGTTTTCAACTTAATTTTTTTCGCACACTGCATTCTGTGACATCCAATACCACGGGACAGTCCATGCTCCCTCCACGGACCCCATCACCCTACAATGACATGGACGAAATAGTCAACATACTACACAGTGCAGTGCAAAGCATACCATGCAATGAAAACACACATATGGACAAGCCAACAGACAGTCACCTTCGATGACAAACGTGTCAAGTCATCTGAAGTCAAACTTGTTTTTTCTGCGGCATTCTTCTTTTCTTGCTTCCTCAACGAATCACATGCAGGCTCATTGGCTGGCATGTTTGTTTGAGGATGTGAAGTTCGCCTTCTTTTTTCCGCAGCATTCTTCTTTTTTTGCTTCCCTGACAAAACAGGTGCACCCTCTTTTGTTTGATGACCTGAAACTCGCCTTGATTTTTTTGCAGCATTCCTCTTTTTTTGCTTCCCCAACGAAATAGATGCAGCCTCATTCACTGGCACGTTTGTTTCGTGATTAGCCTTCGATGACAAAACCTCCTTGCCATGGCCTGCACTGTCACTTAAAATCTGGGCACCAGGATAGGATACCTCAATAAGTCATTCTTCACATGTTTAAAGGAATTTAGTAAATTGTAAAAAAATACGATCACTAAAAAATTACCTCTGTTGCAATATTCTTTCTTTGCAGTAACTCTAAAACCTTCTTCCTTCTCGCCTCCCTAACCGGACTGTTGTCGTACACTCGCATTGCTTCTTTTATCTCTTCCTTCCCTTCGGTACGAAGCTCATCACGTGTTTTCTTGCCATATTTCATACAGACCCGATCAGTGACACGTTTTTTTTGCATACTGCATCGTACGCCCATATGGTATTCAATATTAGACTCCCTCTTTTTCAACTCCAATGGCGATTTCTTCATATGATCGGCATTGCACTTTCCACTTCCACATTGTTGACGACTGCGTTGTGCAATCCCCAGAAATGGTAGTTGATGTTCTCTGGCTCTATGCATATTGAGCCTCCCTAGATCCCAAAACCAACGACCTTCATTTTTGGAACAATAACGAAAGAGACAAAAGTAGTGCAACTTGCCATTAATATGTTCTCTTTTGTGATCGGCCGGTTGCTGCACATAGCCAACACAGACAAAGAGTCACATTCAATTTTGCACTAATCAAGCATTATAAAGATAATCCAACATATAATGACTAATAGTGGACCTCCTTGTTACTCGCCCCTCCTTGTTCCTGTTCATGACCGCTAACGGAATCACGTTGTCGTTCAGCCTCCTGCTCTATGCTCACCTCGTGCTCGCTACAAACGTCCCCTTTTTCACTCTCACCGCCTCGAGCATCAATATAATCGGCCTCATCTACACTTCCACTGGCCTCATTTTCCTCACCAGCACAACCACTATCATAATGTTATTCAATAAAATAGCACACATCATCAATCCATTTTATGCCTGTGTATATATCTACATTTCCACTTATAAATCCCAACTTCCACCAACCATACCATGTAATGATTGAAAAAATATATAATGCAATGAGAAATAATTACCAGTGTGGTTCTGCAGTCGCTGAGAAGCCGACTTGACAATGGGTTCAAAATTGGAGACCCGACTGGTGACTCATTCAGATTTGAATCCCCAACTAGTCCCTGACCTGAAGGCCCATCCCCTCACTCTTTCGGATTTGGATCCCCAACTAGTCCCGCATCTGAAAGCCCAGCTCCTGAGTCTTTCAGATTTCAATCCTCAACTACTCGTGGATGTGAAAGTCCAACTCCTAAATCTTTCAGATTTGAATCCCCAACTTGTCGTGCATCTGAAAGCCCAACTCCTGAGTCTTTCAGATTTGAATCCTCAACTGCTCGTGGATGTGAAAGTCCAACTCCTGAATCTTTCAGAATTGAATCCCCAACTTGTCGTGCATCTGAAAGCCCAACTCCTGACCCTTTCAGATTTGAATCCTCAACTAGTCCTGGATACGAAAGCCCGGCTCCTGAAACTTTAAGATTTGAATCTCCAATTGGTCGCGCATATGAAAGCCCAACTCCCGACTCTTTTGGATTCGAATCCTCAACTACTCCCAGATGTGAAAGCCCAACACCTGAATCTTTCAGATATGAATACTGAACTCTTCCCGCATATGAGAGCCCAACTCTCTCTTGGGTATACAAATTAGCTCTCCAGTCACAAGCATTAAACATTTACAACACCAAGCAATACTACATGTTACATAATCCATTAAAACTACTTAGCTTACAGGTAGGCTGATGTCACGTGTCACTGGGAAGCGAACACGGCCAACTCCCAGGAGATCATCTGCCTTTAGCTCCAACAACCCATAATCAAGATTAGCATTTTCCCTCAACCTTTTTCGCAACGCAATTGACATGATTGAACTAAAACATAAAAAAAATGCAATTCATGTTCGTCAGACTATCAATAACACCACACATTCACTACAAATGACACAGCCAACACACGACTGGTTATGCCCACATTCCAATATAAAGTCAGCATGTCATTGTGTTATGTACAACCCAACTAACAGTTTAGCCATAAACTATCCATGACATTCCTCTCTAGAATATATTTGGTTGCAATTGCAACGAAATAATGACTATGATACATCGCTAATGCTGTTAAAAAGGCTACCTATGTTCTCCCCATCCAAAATACAACACAAAAACTATACTTTCTTAAGGATTGATAAACAAGGATGCAAAACACGGTTAACGGATCGGTTGTGTCTATTCCGGCTCCAAAACGGACCTTTCCTACAACGTGTTACTGATAGGTTAGTCAATCGCAGCCGCTAATTGCAAAATTGATGTTGTAAAATGAGTGTGCAACAATTAAGATGGTCAATCTATGTCAGAGAATAAACAGCGATTCATTATCATTAACAAAGTCTTTCACGATAATTAATGGGTACAGAGACCTCCAATTCATTTTTCGAAAGACACAAGTCTTTTGAAACGAGTGCATATTCTAAATCTTCCATCTCTTTGTTGACATGGGAATAGTATTAATTATTAAAAATGTACTCTTAATTTACGAAAAGAAAAAAGAAAAAAACACTCTGAAGGATAGACACATGAGGAGTTCGTCGTGCCAACCCGAGACACCTCAAACAGAAGCCCAAATAACATTTCAGATTGGAGTTGGATCATCAAACACATGTACTTCTCAAACATCATGAACATCAATAATCTAGAAATACAAATACACTACGATGAGCATTAACACTCTCATGCAAATCAACAAAATATATACAAATTTATAACACATAGTTCGCAAGAATCAGGACTTTTGCTTCATATATTCAACACTGGTTTCATGACTCGAAGATCCATAAATAACAATATTAAGGCGTTCAATTATATCTTACTGTCTAATATGGTGCATCTATAGCATATAATAAAACGCATTAGCCAATTGCATTGTTCATTTTCATTATTATCAAATTCAGTAAAAGTAAGGACATTAATATTACGTGATCAAGAACTGAAATTTATACATACATTTGTGCCGCATAAAAAAAATTATATACAAAAAACTATATATATATAACAAGCGTCTTTCAAAAAGTTGCACAAGCCCAAAGATTATTAATAAGTGGACATTACAATGCAAGTAGTATTAAACAAGGGAGACAGAGCAACAACCTGGGAACGTCTGGACGTTTGCCAGGGGACTACTCAATAGTTGTTGAAAATCAACAACCTGCATGGATAACTCATGTTACTAGTAATCTACATTGGGAAGTACATGCATTTCAAAAGACAAAAAAGGAACCTACATGTTCATATATGAAATTGCAGTTTAACATCCAATATAAACTACCACTAAGTAATTTATATCACCTAAATTATATATGTCAATTTGCCATAGTACCAGAGTTGTACCAGAGTTGTCTATATCAAGCACCTATTTTCATACTATTGTTGTGCGCTCAAGGATAGACGCCTCTATTCCGACTCGAAATCAATGCTATGGTCTGACTAACACGCAGTTAGCCACACATTTTACACTATATTTTACATTCAATGGATGCAATTGGATAAAATGTCACTAACACGCAGTACCATTTGTCTATTCTCAAGCCTTGTTATTGACTAACTCCATCTACTATGGTAAATTGCATCATGTGTTAGCCTTTGGCTTTACCATTGTTAGCTGCATCAAATCACAACTCATACATGAACAATGGTCTGAGAGGTTGTGTCTCTTCTGGTTCCAAAATAGAAAAATCATACAGACTAACGGCCTTGTGTTAGACAGAAGCAGCCATCAAATGCAAAACCTACGATTAAAAACCTGCCACAAACATGGGGTGTTAGTCCCCCCATTTTGGTTTTTGCAGCCACAATAGAGGCGTCCCACTGCGAGAGTAACTTGAGTTTCGTGCTAGTGTTTTCTCTGACAAAAGTACCAAGTTTTTGCAGCCTGCGGCCTCTTCTTCCTGCCAGGATGCCCTCCAAATGTGATTCCTTCATTCACAAGCTTTTAATGTGCATGTTATGCACAATAAACCGGTAGTAACCACGAAGCATGCCACAACAATCCTCCGGCATTTCCACATAATTTTGCATGGGCGCCGAGGACTGAAACCGAGAACTCGACAACAACTCCACATCACATACCATGGGTCGGAGCACTACGAGAAGTTGGCATGGTATGCATGTCTTGGAAATATATGTCGATGCATGTTGTTGGTACGATACGTCCACTATCGAGCCACAATACACATAGCCTCCCACATATATATGCATTTATGTTTATTCTGCACTTTTCGAGTGTGATTAGGTGCTTCCAACTTGTGTCAGACATGTCTATTCTGGCTTCAAAATGAGATTGTAACAACGACATGAATTGACATACATGACACACGTCTATTCTGGCTCCAAAAAGGACATATCGTACCAATGACATGCATCAACATACATGTCCGAGAATAAATATATATATATATATATATATATATATATATATATATATATATATATATATATATATATATATATATATATATATATATATATATGCAAATACAAGTGGCAGGCACCTAATAGCTACATGAAAGACAAAGTGAGATAAAATGTTTTGTTTCAAATTGAGCTTCTTCTACGTGGTCTTGACCTCGTTTACATGTTATGGTTTGCCTTTTGATGCAAACAAACTCCTCAAAATTAGGTTGTTGACTTGTTGATGCAACCATTCCTTGACTGTGTGTGACCTGCTCTTGTTTAGGAGTTGATCTGTTGTTTGCTGACAATTAGGAGTTGATCTGTTGTTTGTTTGATGATAGCAAACATGGCGCCTTTTTCATTTGCCTAACATGGAAAAAGTAAGACTAATGCGTGAACGAAAATGTTATTGTTGAAGGGCTCCTTGTTGAAGCAGCCTTCGTCTATTCTAGCTCATTGTTGAAGGGGGATTTATGGGACTATAGGTTTTCTTTTTTTTATCTAATGAGCACCTGAGAATAATGGAAACAGAGCATAATATTTCCATAGTTTCTTTTATCTATGTTTTATTCTGTTGTTTTCCTCTGTATTGTAGAGGACATGTTTGTGTGTGTGTGTGTGTCTCTGCGAGTGTCTGTGTGTGTGTGTATTGCTTCATATTGACATATATATATATATATATATATATATATATATATATATATATATATACTAACACACACCAAACCGCAAACAAACAATCCAAACCCTGACCGTTTTCAACAAAATCCCAAAAATCAGCCGTCAACAATCAAAAAGGGAACCTTGGTATCCTGACACGACCATGCTACAAAATGATGCCTAATTTTCACAGACAGAACACAAAATGACACAAGAAATTAAAAAATATATATATTGAATGTCTTAGGGTTTCAAATTACCGCAGCCGCCTAAGCCTCCACCCAAATCGTTGTCCTCTTGATACCTCCTGAGGGCACACTCACAACCACCTCTGCGATACAAAAATGATATAAAAATTTACAATTTCAAACACTGGGTTGACGAAGGAATCATAAAACTATCTTTATCTATTAGGGTTTGAATTTACCGATGCCGCCATAACCCTAAACAACAATCTTCAATCGTACCACCCCCTGTACGCTACGATACCTCCTCCCTGCACATGAAAAAAAATCCGCGTGTTAACAAGCGAGAAGGGTATACAACTAACAATATACCCAGACAACTTGGGTTATGCATGCGGTCGGCTTTTCTCCTCCCCTTCAAAGCCACACATATTTTAAGAATGCATACCTATAACTACAATTGAAGTGCAGCTCCTTCGCTCAGTGATTCGACCGAGCACATGAATCTACAGCCTGAATTTCCAGGGTCGAATATTTTGTTTCGCCTCCACCAGCGCGTTCTGCATGCAGCTACCGGACGAAATATATTTTCAATTTTCGCGAAATGGAGTTTTCATTCAAAAAATTTTAAAAAATGAATTGAAAATTGTGCCCATAACACGTGGCCGCCGCCCGATGTTAGTCATGTTAGTCGACGCAAAATCGAAATTGGCAGTCACCAAAAATGTAAAACGCTTGCCCGGCGGTATGTTAACCGCCTCACCCGATGTAACCGTAACCGTCACATTGTGGTGACAACGGTCGAGAAAGTGTTAACCGCAAGCAAGCTTTTCCATCAAACGCAGAACAGCAACATCATCCATGTCATCGCAGCCGCGAATTCCTCCATGTCATCTATGGATCCCAGGAATGTCGCTCTCATGGACCTTACGTACTTGAATGGTATGTCTTTGGCATCATATCGAGGCATGCCGTTTTGGAGCCAAAATAGCTACAGCTGATGGCATGGGGGGATGGGGATGGGGACGGGGATGGGAAGGCATGGCATGGGCGGGTCGTTTTGTCCATTGCGTAGCCATTGCCGAAGAGCAGTGTTCTCCAACGTGAAACGGTGCACAGCAAACAATGGACGACAGACTAACAGTACAAAACAAATTGAGGCTGACAGTGGCTGTAAACGATGCATATATTCATTCATTTTGAAAAGCGTACAGGCAATGATGAGGAGTAAAAACCAACGGACGAAATTGCTCCAATCATCTTGCATTGGTTTTAACGAATTCTAAATCTTTGATTTTGAAAACCAGTTTGTACATTGTCTCCCCCTAACAACAATAATAGGGGAAGAGCACCAATAGCTAACATAGTTCCAATACCTGCATTTATTGTCATATTGACCCTCCAATAGCCATCATTTTTTGTAATTTTTTGTTCATAATTGATTCATTTGTGCACCACTATTGGAACATTTGTGCAAAACTATTGGGACATTCGTCAACAAGTAGTGGCGATTTTGAGTGGACGGTTACTAGAACATCTTTAGTTAGATATTAGGCGACACTTTGAAATTACTTTTTGACCTTTGTACGCATAACTAATTCCATAGCATGCATCGTTACTATCCATAAGCCAGATCAATAGCTATAAGCAGTTAAGTCGCATACAAAGACAACTAAAAAAAAATCAAAATCCAATGTACCGTTTAAGATCTGTAGATGCTCGAAGTTAGCTATGACGACTATTAGTGCTCTTCCCCTAGAATTTATCAATGCTTTCACCAGATAGCAAGGAAGAAAGATATTTATGATACGTTTTGGATCAATTTCTCTAAAGAACACGTTTTCAAGTTAGCCATTATTATACGTGGGAAGAAAACCTATACCAAGTCTGTAGTTGCCTTGTAGTCCCTGAGTGGTTGAAAAAAAAATGTATTATTTGATGTGTAGCTGAGAATTCACACATTATCTTCACATTTATTTTATCATCTTCATGGGAAATATTTTCTTCGGTTATTATATGGATGTAGTGATTATGACAATGCATTTTTGTTTAGAGCTTTTGTTTTGTCATGTCTTTTACTATAAGCTAGTGAGAATGAATCATGGAGGTAAATTTTTATGGTGGTATTAAAGGGGAAACTTCATGCAAGAGCATGCTCAATGACAACAACAAAAGTAATGTCCCTGAAGAGAAGCAAAAGAATAGTACAATAAGTTGAAGATGCAGAGATCTAATGACTATGATAAGTCATTTAAGGGGATCAAGATCCATCATTACGAGGAATTTTATGGGGATGTACACACACCTTTTGAAGTTTGGAGAGTTTGTTAGTTTCAAGGTTTGCATTTATGGCTCGTCCCATCTTTGTGGGAATGTCAATGTGCATCATCAGTCTCTAGAATCTATAGTTTCTACACATAATTCCATAAATGGCTTCTTATTTGCAGCAAATCCTACAAATTATGATTTTGGTGGAATTACAAATTAAAGGCACAGTGGCAGTTATTGATCAAGAATAGAAGCAAAGATCATGAAGAAACTCTACCGAGAGGTTCTGAGGCGAAAGGGGGTAGTTAGTGGCCTATACAAAGAACATAGAACAAATGGAAAGCAACACCCACGTTTTTAGAGGTATATGAAAATAATAGCAATCCTAAAGAGTTTTGTAGCAGTGAAGAGCAATGGTGAAATGGCAACCATTACGTGGAGAACAGCTTCAATAAAGTGTCAGTGCACTCTTTGTAATGCAACAAGTAAACTACAGCAAGGATTGTGAAAGAGAACATTAGCGCTTTTGCCTTGGTTTGTTTCTAAGATCGTTTCTCTTGTTAAGATCACTATTGTACTATATGCTCAATCAAGCTTGAATGGAGAGAGGTATGGCTCCGTAAGGTCTCAAAATTAGATACAAAATCTTCTAATGCATTGTAGGAGAATTTTGTTGGATTAAACCGTGTAAAGTTTTTTTCATCAACCTTAAACCATCATATTGTCTAGCATTTAGCTTTTTATTTTCCTTCTCTTCTCATTTATCTCTTTTATTTTCTCCTTTCAATTGTTTCCCCCTTTTAACTATTACTTCTAATATTTTTCTATTTCTTTTAATTTATGTTGGGTTTTCTTTTTCTTGTTTCTTTTATTTTCTTTTACTTTGAACTTTGTGCTCCTCATCTCCGCATGTCATCTATTTAATCAAACTAAGTCTACTTACTTTCATTTTTCTCTTGTAGTTGCTCTCTTACAATCTGATGATGGTTCATGTAGTGTGACCTAAAACGTTGATGCAAAAATCCTTTACATAGTTGAGTCCTAAAAATTTCAAATACAATCTATAATGGATTGTACAAATCTAATAAATTTAATCTTCTAATACAATTTAAAATAATTTAATTCGAGTTAAATAATATCTTATGTCTCCCTCACTCATTTCTATCTCTTTCTATCCATATCTCTTTAGCTCTGTCTACCCCTCTCTATCTCTCTATATCTTTGTTTATATATATCACTCCCTCTCTCTCTAGGATTGACTTCATCTCTCCTACTCTATATCTTTATCTCTATTTCTCTCTCTATCTCCCCTTTACTCTATAACTTTATTATATCTACCTCTCTCTTTTATTTGCTATCTATTTTGCTCTATACCTCTTTCTTTGCATCTCCTTCCCACTCCTTTATTTCTCTTTGTATTCATCTCTCTCTAACTCTATCTCCCTCTCTATCTCTCCCCATTCCTCGTTATCTCTCTTTATCTCACTCTATTTATATCACTTTCACTCTCTCTCTATCTCAATCACTCTATTTTTTCCTCCTTTTGTCGTACTCTATCTTTATCACTCCTCTATCTCTATATCTCTCCCTATCTCTCTATATCACTATATCTATATCTTCTTCTCTCTCTCTATCCCTCTTCCTCTCCATATATTGATCTATCTCCCATTCTCTCCCCCTCTATCTATCTCTCTAGCTCTATCGCACCATATGTATCTCTCTATCTCTCCCTCTCTTGCTTACTTCATATCTCTTGCTTCCTCTATACCTCTCTACCTCCCTATCTCTCTCTATCTTAAAAGAGTGCAAAAACATAAGAACATAAGAGACCACAGAGAACCTAGGCACCTAGGAAGAACCAAAGTCGTACCCAAGGTCGTACCCGAATCATATACATACCAAGACCGGAGATAAAACAAAATAATCTGGTATCTTAGGTTGTTGCCATAGATATTTATGCTACACAAATCAAATTTGTATCATCATCATCATTTGTTTTAGAAGTTCCAAGTGCAAGTTTCCTAATGACAGTGCATCACTAGCAAGGTACCCAACATAGTTTGCGGGGTTAAAATTCAGATTAGGGAGGAGTATGTGTTTCTATCATATGATGTTAATTTCAATCCCTCAACTATACTATTGTTGCTATATTTTAGATCTTGAAGTTTCATACAACATTCATCAAGTTAAGGTTAAGTTTGGAACAAGTGGTGTTGTTTTATACAAGAAGTATCCCAATAAATCCAAGATAAACAAAGTAATTATTTCCAAGTTGATTATTCACTATTGTGGAGGATGCATTTGTTGTTTTAATAGTCCATTGTGCTACATAAATCAGAATTATCTCATAAAAAAGTTGCAAGAGTTTTTGGTTCAACCTTCCTTTGGTCAATGCACATACACAGTTGAGTGAAAAGTTTCAAAAAAGGAGATTATCAATGGAGGAGAATAGGAAGCCAACTAATGTAGCATGCATGAATTAGTTATACATTGAAGATTGTTGCAACAAAGACACTCAATTTAGGCCCACATCTTTGACATTTACCAAAATAGTAGGAAGGAAGTTGGTTGAAACTACAAATAGGAAGCTCACAGAAGCTTTTCAGAAGATTGCTAATAAGTTTGGGAATCAAAGAGGAGGTTTCATTAATGTATATATCATAGGGCATACATTACTTGGTTATTTTTGTTTGGTACATGCTATTATCACAGAAATATCAAGACCTCAAGTTGGCATAATGTTCTTGGGCAAAAGATGCAACATCTCACGAGTACAGGATCAAAACTAAGTTGCAGCTTGGCATGAGGAACTTGGAGAACCATGATTGTAATTGCTTGATGAGAACCATTTTGAGAAGAAGGGATTTGTCATGTCCCTTTTTCCAAAAATAGAAAGTTACTAAAAAGAGTAAGTTTTCACTATCCAGAAATAGTAAGTTGGGGCCATAAGACAGTTTGAGAAATATATTAATTTAATAATTTATTTGTTTTGATGAAAATATAGATATTCCTCAAACAAATAGATATTAAAATAATTTCCTCATTTGGTGGGTAGAGGTTTTTAGAAGTTTCCTTGGCTTCCTTAAGCAATTTTGGCAACTAATGGTTTCCAAATGAAAGTTGCCAAAAACAATTATTTCCATTTAATGCAAGTTTCCTTCATTTGAACTAGTGGTATTTTGGTGTCCAATTTAAATTTTATATATCAAGAAATTTGGGCATTTTGGAGGGCATTCAAAAGTTGGCTATTTAGTTTGAGCTTCGGTTTGAAATTCTTCAGTGGCTGATAAACCTAGGTGATCTAAGGATCTGAGTCAGAGGATTACCAAGTGTTCTAAGGATGGGAGTCAAGGAATACCCTAGTATAATCTCATTCAAAGATTATCATTGTGCTTAAGGATTCAACAATTTTTTGAGTTTTGGCTTGCAGGTGTTTGTGGAGCAGTTTGTAATGTTCTAGTGAATATTTTTTGTTACAAAAGTTTATTGGTGATTTGATCACATGGTATTGCTTCTAATTTGTTTTATTTTCCTTTATTTATGAATGAAAGTAATTTGGTGGAAGTTTAGAAGGGTTTCATTGAGTCTTCTATGTATTTTGGTGAAATCGGGTGTGTATGTTAAAACCATATTTTTCTTTTACATTTGAATGAATTTTGTATAAGTCTATTCGCTATATAAAATCAGTTTTTAATAGTATATAAAGTGTTATGCCCTGCTGCAAATCTTATCGATCAATCACTTGCATGAAGTTATTTTTTTTCAAGTGTGATGGTTCAATCAAATCCTTTGGTAGTATTTGATGTAGTTTCATATTTTGGGCAAAGATTAAAGTTAAGGAGTTCTAAAAATATTTTAGACCTATTTAAATAATTTCCAAGGGATATTACACCCCCATTGGAGGATCAACAACAATCATAGGAGGTACGTCAAGATGACAAGGCGAAGAAGTGTTATCAACCATGGGAGAAGACAGAAGTTGTGAGGAAGCATCCAGCGCAACCTAAGTTGAACATTTAGTAGGAGGAACCACATTAGGGACATGCATGCAAAACAAAGTCATGCCAAAAGAAATATAGTCATCAAAATCCTAGGAAGAGCCATCTTTAGAAGAGGTAAGAAACCTCAACAGGCAAGTGATCTTCCTTAGCATCCTTCCACCAAGTAGTAGATCTTTTCCAATGTGAAAAAGAGCAATCCAAAGCCAAGTAACTAGTAGCGAAGCACTGGTGACATAAAAAAAGGGAGGCCCTTGTAATCCAATTATTGTGTCCAAGGCCTATCCCTAACAATCAGAACCACATCCCATTAAGGGATTTGGAGATGTTCATATCAACTAGAATGTGGGTAAAGATGGAGAGGCCCATATGAATAGTAGAATCATCAACCTTCAAAAAATAACCAAATTAACAAATATCCTCCCAAAACTAAAGGGGAAGATTCAATAGCCTGACCGAAAATGAACACACGGAAAGTGTTTTAGTGAGGGGATTAAAAAGAGACTAGGGGTTGAAGGAGAGAAAATGCTCTCCCTAGGCCTAAAGTTGACCCAACGCCTAATTTCATACCAGATGAAGCAAAAGATGCAATAAAGAAACCTTTATTATAGGGAAAAATCTCAATCTTACTAAACACAATAGACTTCCAAGAATCCAAAACCCAATTATGTTGGTCAGGAAGAGTAGGCCAAAGGTTGGTGAAATGACACACCAATCCTCTCCACTAGTAGAAATCCTCACTATCAACAATGCCCACACCACAAACAACTACGCAAGAAGATTTGGTACAGAAGAGAGGTCCATGCCCTCACTTAGGATGAGTAGGACTAGACCTAATAGCTTGGGCAAAACTACAAGTCCCTATAAAAGATCTAAACCCCAAGGGAGGGCCAAGGACTACATGGACAACAACATCGATGCCAAAAGAATATTAAGAGTCGTCTACCACAACAAAGACAACACCCTACACATACCAATATGAGCCATAGCGTCAAATGCAAGCATAGGAACTCAAGAGACACCAAAAGGGAGATCCTTCACACCAGAAAGAGTTCCAGTAGATGGAACAAAGCTATCATTCACAACCTAACCTAAAACAAAGGGTCATGTGCACAAGGACAAAAGTAGGGTCAAGAGCAAGGGACTCAACCACTATAGTAGACAAAGTCACAAAGATTGCAAGAGAGGCCAAAGAGATCATGCGAACAAAAGAAAGGGTAGAATCTATGTGAGAAAAGGGAAAAAACAGTTGAAACAAGAGCCAACATTTCAAAAAAAAATTATGGGCATAGAATATAAAACAATATGTTCATATTCTATAGGATTTCAAAATATTCAAGGCTGCAAATTTCAATCAAGAGCAAGGTGGGTTTTAAGTCCAACATTCTAAGATTTCTTCAATGGAATTGTCATGAGCGAAACAAAACAGTTTTATAAAAATCATCTCAAAACTAGTAGTCAAGAGCTCAAGCTATTTAAAGCCTAATGATATTTTCTAGTTACTACATTTTTTTTAAATAATCATATTTAAATTAATTTTACTTTTAAGCCCCTATTATTTAAATGGACTATTTTTTAATTAAATTTACTTTTAATTGATAGTATATATATCATAAATATATTTGAATATTATTTAAGACTAATAATTGGAGATATATTTATGTTGGAGTAAATGCGGTTTTCCCATTAACAGACAACCAACATAATTAGTTGGATATAGGTTATTGTTAACTACCAACACCTCTGCTATATATACAAGACATTTGTACATTATTTACATTTCAATTTCAATTCATTATCTCCCATTGGTGAAATAGCTTTGCTTCTCTCATGTGTGTCAAGGTTATATCACAATTTGTGCTCTTGGATTTGGTGGCCATCACCAACATGGTATTAAAGCCTTCGACCTACATCTCCTAGTTCTGAGAGTTTTTATCAGCAGAGTTTGTTTTTGAGGTCATGTTTCGAGTAGTTATGATTTGCAATTCGAAGCACTCGTCATTTGATGCTCCGAATTAATTGTAGATCTCATATTCACTTCTCTACAATTAACTGCCTTCTATCGGGTCGTTGTGGTGTTTGGGCCTTTATTTGTCTGTACTTATGTATGGTGATCAATTTTTCAAAGGCACTTTGTGATTTATGGCTTTGTGAGGCCATCCTATGAGGCTTTTTTTTCCTCGGTGTTGGGCCCCATCAAAAACAAGTTGTTCATGTTTCTCATTGTGTGGAGATCTACTTAGTGGATTGTGTTGATTGGTTCAGGTGTTTTATTATTGGGTGGCAAGGTGTTTCTTGTGTGCTTGGTCAAATTTTGAATATTTGTGTGGCCATCAATTCCTTGTTGTCGAGTTTTCATTTCTTGCAGGTCGGTTTGGCACGACTCACATATTTGTTGCACGTCAATCAACAGCTTTATCTTGGTTATATTGTTTTGGTTCATTATTTGGATTGGTGGATCTCTCCCTATTGCTTCGAAAGGCTAGTATCTTTTTAGCGGTTTCATTTTGGATTTTTCATTGGTTGTTGCTTATTATTCTAGGAGCAAACTTTATACTATTATAAAGTCTCAAGCAAATATTCTATTTTAGGGTTTTGGGATTCGTTGTGGGCCCCTCGTGCACAAGTGCAAGCTTTGTTCTTTGGACTTTAGTTTGCTCTTTATATGTGGCAGTTCATATTGTCTCGTGTTTGTGTGTGAGTCTACAATCGCACAAAGCTTGAGGAATATACGTGGTATTTGTGGGGGTGTGTATCCCGCGACAATTTTGACATCAAGACCTCCTTAAATCGTTAAAAATTAAAATATAACAAGTTTTCCTTTTTCAATTAATTATTAAACATAGTCAATGGTAAATTTTGGGTGTTGGTAGACGTTGCCTTACCCTAGGGTTAATATTTTGCCTTAATTTTTCACGTCAACCACTGGATGATCAATTAAGCCCCTCGGGGCTTCAAAAGTGTTTTATATAGGGTTTTTTTTCATTTTTGTATAACTTTTGCAAACAAAGGCCATTTTTTGCAATCCAAATGTCGATCAAAAACTCTTTTTGTCAACTTTGCAATGGTACAAGTATTTTTCAGTAGTTTTGCTATTTGATGCTCATTTTTACCTATCAAAGTCAGATCTTGGTTTTACTCAATTTCATGTTGTTGATTTCTATTATGATGTGAGAAGTATACTATTGATGTAATTATGGGTTATGCAACACATACTTTTGTTTTTTATTACGGGAAAATCAGGTTTTGAAGGGACCCCTAAACCCTTTACAAAGGAACCATAAAAGATAAAAGCATTAAGAAACTAAATGGGACAGATAGCAAAAAAACCAACAAAGTATTGGACAAAAGCCAAGACAAAAGTCCAACACTACCAACAACAACCAGCAAAAACAGAAAAAAGACAAACTACATTATGTTTTTAAGGGCATTAGCCAATTTCTTGCTAATCCCTTGCATTTCTTTGATATTCTCCCTGAGAATTGGGATTTCCTTTGAAGAAGCCAAGGCAGCCTTTTTGAAGCTCACCCTGGTCCTTTTAGCCGCACCTCCAAGAGTGCTATCCACATTCCCAGCCTCAGTAGCAACCTCTTCAGCATCTAGGTCCACAATAGACTTGGTAGGGTTGGGACCATCAAGGTATTTGGCAATTTCCTCCATGTTCCTGGTCACAGAGTTGAGGATCTCCAGAATCAAAATCAGAAAGTTCTTCATAGAAGCCTTCCCTTCCTCCAACTTGTTGATCTGAACTTCCAGCTTCTTCACCTTTTCGTCCATTTTCTTTTTCCATTGCTCCAGGTTGCTTTCACCTTTTTGTCCCTACTCTTCTTGATGTTTAGCCTTTTTCCATTTTATTAATTCTTTGATAAACCCATCTATCGAAACCCAGACGAGCATCAAACTGGCTCTTAAGCTTATCCAGGATAAGTGTACCAGTATTCATCTCATCATCAGCTCTATCCTTTTCCATGCTCGTATCCTCCTTATCCTTGTTCAGCTTTGTTTCCATTTCCTTGTCCTCCTATTTTTTTTTGTTATCCGACTCCTCCATGGGTTGTTTGTTGAGATCACCAGGTCTCGCACTGTGGGTAGGTTCCTCCTTATTACCCTCATCCTCTTCCTGATTTTCCTTCTCATTACCACTGTCCATTCTGGATGTTTCCTTGATCGAGCTTTTCTGATTGGAATCTTCCTCTTCTCATCCTTCCTCTTCCCCCACTTCCTCATCTTTCCAACTCTCCACCCTGTTAGTATCATTAGTCTCCATATCACTACCTTATTTTCCCATATACTCAAGATCAACCTCCACATCCTTATGTTTATGGCTCAAATCCGTGTCCTCCACATTTTTCTCCACGGAGCCTTTTTTAGCCTTTTTACTATGTTTCTGCTCATCCTTGTTGGGCCCAGAATCCTCACTTTTCCTCTTGCCTTTGCCCGGGGACACCGATAGCCTTTTGTTTTCCTGAATCGCCAAAATCTTACAATGCTCATTAATGAGCAAAATAAGACCATAATGTAGCACAGGAGAAGAGGAATTCTTACTGTGCTTGTTCAAAGAGCGCGATAGGGACCTAAAAAGGTAATAAGGAAGAGACACCCTTTTCTCATGCCTAAAGTGGTTCAGAAGCACAAAGTGATACGTATGGACCCTAGTGAAGCGGCCCTCCACAATGATATACTCCATAATGGCTTTAAGCATAAAACCCAAAAAAAATTTAATGTTAGACGCATCATAATACCCCCCAGACGCTTTGCCTAATTTAGCTCTCTCCTTATCTTTGCGTGGAAAGAGCTTCACAGCATTATTGGAGAATTTCAGGTCCCTAAAGAAATTGAGACCAGTATGGGGCATACCTGTGACTGTAGAGATGAGGTCCACGTCCAGCTTGAATTTGATACCATGGATTTTGAAATGCCATTTTTCCAGTTTTCAGTCACTCTAGTAATCGCCAAGTTAACTCTGCTTTTGTCATAATCCACCAGTTTTTCCATGAACGGTGTCATTAAACCCTTCTCCAGCTTCGTCCAGACCTTGGGCATCTCTCGCCATCTAGAAAGATTATTGGGTTCCTCTCTTATAAGGTCACCTCCCATTCTTGAATTCGTTCTGCAATTTTTCTACTTCAGCAAATTCAAAGTGATCTTCCAGATGACACTCGGACACTTGAAAATAAGCACCCACAAAGCATGCGAATTTTTAATATTCTTATTTAAAACTCTGCCCTTTTGACAAGCTATCATCTCCTTTTTAAAGTTTTGATGTTTAATCATTAATACAACCATGATTAAAATGCAATCTTTATTTCCCCATAATTATGTCCTTTCTAATGAGGTCTTTAATATTGAACTCAATATTATCTTCACCATTCCATATGCTTTGTTTTTCGGATATAATGCCAAGGTTAGCAAGATCGTTCGCGGCGGCATTCTTTTCCCTAAAGGCATGCTCAATAATAACAGATTTAAAACTAGTAATAATTTCTCTGGCCTTAAAAATGATATTTTTCGATGGACCACGAAGGCTCAACTTCACCCTTTAGGCATTTAATAATATTAAGAGAATCTCCCTCCAACCATAGTTTATCATGATTGAGATTTTTAGCAATAATCAGAGTATTAAGGGCAGTCGAAGCTTCAGCATAATGGCTTGTTTGGTTACCTAAAGGACCAGCAATAGCCACAAGACAACCTCCAGCAAAATTCCAGACAATTCCCCCATATCCAACATTGCCAGGATTTCCCTTAGATGCCCCATCGAAATTGGCCTTGATCCATCCCTGGAGAGGAAAGCTCCAAAAAAGACCTTCTCTACCTTTATCCTTGCTATTTATGCTATTGGAAAGGTTCCATCTTTCATTAAAATCTTCTTTAGCAGATAATCCAGTATCAATGCCATATAAACAATCACGGATCCCTCTATAAATTTTATCCACCAATACTTCAGGGTTCACACTCTTTTCCCTAAAAATCCTTTTGTTATTACTTTGATTAAAGACAATTATGAGTCATGGGCAAAAAGCATCATCACACATTGTAGGTGGCTTAATCTCTTGCCTCATCTTTATGGACTCATTCCTAAGAAAAAGACCAAATGGAAGCAATCGGTTTGGAGTAATAAGAATGGTCATATCATAGGATTGAAGAGCATCCTTCATGCCATCTACCCCAAGTTTAGAGATATTTAGTGCCCATGCATAATTTGGACCATTATTTGAGATATTTTTAGAGATCCACATGTTCCTCTATTCCCAGATGATCTTGCTTCATATTGTCTTCTTCCACTTGATGATGTTGATAACATTCCCTTGGATGATGGTACCTTAAAGGAGTTCGAATATGAAGCAGCACTTGAGAGATGATGATTTTTTCTTCCTACCAATTCCTATTTAGAATGGGAAGCACTACTGCATTTGTATCTGATTTATCTTCTTTTTTAGGGGAGAAATGGTGTTTGTAGGCATTGGACTATGTTTTGTCTTCCAGCATTTACCATTATCTAAGACATTATCCATTATGGGGGGCTATGTAGTCTCCTTTCCTTCCTATGTGGGGATACTTGATTATATATAAATGATCTATGTAGTCCTTGGGGGGTATTAGTGAGTTCTCCATGCATCATCTTTTTTGTTTATTTTCTCTTTTGGGGAGGAGTTTTGTCCCATTGAATTTCCGCCTTTTCTCCTTGTGAAAGATTTCATTGCATTGCATTTGCATTGTACGTGGGTACCTAACATGGCCTTGTTGTTGGGACCCATAGTGCATCTTGCTTTCATATTGCATAATAATTTCCTCCCTAAGTTACACTTAAGGGGGGTCTGGAGTAAAAAGAAGTCTCGCTGACTTACAAAACATCGGACTACAATCCGGAAAGAATTAATTGTGAAAGTAGCATCTCCTAATGCTTGATACAATTCTGGTTAAGCACATATGGCTGCCCTGCAATACCAAAAACCTTTTGTCGAATGATATATCACTTGTTCACACATAAACCTTCCTCTGATAATGCAAACATAACCATTGATCCCAAGAACCATCGATATACCAATTACATGAATAAGTCACCTATAAATACAGATCATCAAACTTATGATAAGGTCAGCTAAACCCTAAACCCAAAAACCCATTATTACAAAAATTACATTACACGGTATAACCGGACCAATATTATGATTTACATTACATAGCATGGACCTAATTCAAATATCCAAACAATTATATCCGTCAGAAATTCTACTAAGACCAAAATCCAACATGCTTCACCAACCTGTAGAAACCCTTAGTGAAATAACAGAAAGTTTAAACAAAAGATAGGGTAGAAGCTATGTGAGCAAAGGCAAAAACGGTTGAAACAAGAGCCAACATTTCAAAAAAATTTATGGGGATAGAATATAAAACAATATGTTCATATTCTATAGGATTTCAAAATATTCAAGGCTGCAAATTTCAATCAAGAGCAAGGTGGGTCTTAAGTCCAACATTCTAAGATTTCTTCAATGGAATTTTCATGAGCAAAACAAAACAGTTTTATCACAATCATCTTAAAACTAGTAGTCAAGAGCTCAAGCTATTTACAGCCTAATAATATTTTTTAGTTGGTACATTTTTTTTAAATAATCTTATTTAAATTAATTTTACTTTTAAGCCCCTATTATTTAAATGGACTATTTTTTAATTAAATTTACTTTTAATTGATAGTATATATATCATAAATATATTTGAATATTATTTAAGACTAATAATTGGAGATATATTTATGTTGGAGTAAATGTGGTTTTCCCATTAACAGACAACCAACATAATTAGTTGGATATAGGTTATTGTTAACTACCAACACCTCTGCTATATATACAAGACATTTGTACATTATTTACATTTCAAATTCAATTCATTATCTCTCATTGGTGAAATAGCTTTGCTTCTCTCATGTGTGTCAAGGTTATATCACAATTTGTGCTCTTGGATTTGGTGGCCATCACCAACATGGTATTAAAGCCTTCGACCTACATCTCCTAGTTCTGAGAGTTTTTATTAGCAGAGTTTGTTTTTGAGGTCATGTTTCGAGTAGTTATGATTTGCAATTCGAAGCACTCGTCATTTGATGCTCCGAATTAATTGTAGATCTCATATTCACTTCTCTACAACTAACTGCCTTATATCGGGTCGTTGTGGTGTTTGGGCCTTTATTTGTCTGTGCTTATGTATGGTGATCGATTTTTCAAAGGCACTTTGTGATCTATGGCTTTGTGAGGCCATCCTATGAGGCTTTTTTTTCCTCAGTGTTGGGCCTCATCAAAAACAAGTTGTTCATGTTTCTCATTGTGTGGAGATCTACTTAGTGGATTGTGTTGATTGGTTCAGGTGTTTTATTATTGGGTGGCAAGGCGTTTCTTGTGTGCTTGGTCAAATTTTGAATATTTGTGAGGCCATCAATTCCTTTTTGTCGAGTTTTCATTTCTTACAGGTCAGTTTGGCACGACTCACATATTTGTTGCACGTCAGTCAACAGCTTTATCTTGGTTATATTGTTTTGGTTCATTATTTGGATTGGTGGATCTCTCCCTATTGCTTCGAAAGGCTAGTATCTTTTTAGCAGTTTCATTTTGGATTTTTCATTGGTTGTTGCTTATTATTCTAGGAGAAAACTTTATACTATTATAAAGTCTCAAGCAAATATTCCATTTTAGGGTTTTGGGATTCGTTGTGGGCCCCTCGTGCACAAGTGCAAGCTTTGTTCTTTGGACTTTAGTTTGCTCTTTATATGTGGCAATTCATATCGTCTTGTGTTTGTGTGTGAGTACACAATCACACAAAGCTTGAGGACTATAGGTGGTATTTGTGTGGGTGTGTATCTCACAACAATTTCGACATCAAGACCTCCTTAAATCATTAAAAATTAAAATGTAACGAGTTTTCTTTTTTCAATTAATTATTAAACATAGTCAATGGTAAATTTTGGGTGCTAGTAGACGTTGCCTTACCCCAGGGTTAATATTTTATCTTAATTTGTCACGTCAACCACTGGATGATCAATTGTTATCAATTAAGCCCATTGGGGCTTCAAAAGTGTTTTATATAGGGGTTTTTTTCATTTTTGTATTTTGCAAACAAAGGCCATTTTTTGCAATCCAAATGTCGATCAAAAACTCTTTTTGTCAACTTCACAATGGTACAAGTATTTTTCAGTAATTTTGCTATTTGATGCTCATTTTTACCTATCAAAGTCAAATCTTGGTTTTACTCAATTTCATGTTGTTGATTTCTATTATGATGTGAGAAGTATACTATTGATGTAATTATGGGTTATGCAACACATACTTTTGTTATTACTTTGATTAAAGACAATTATGAGTCATGGGCAAAAAGCATCATCACACATTGTAGGTGGCTTAATCTCTTGCATCATCTTTATGGACTCATTCCTAAGAAAAAGTCCAAATGGAAGCAATCAGTTTGGAGTAATAAGAATGGTCATATCATAGGATTGAAGAGCATCCTTCATGCCATCTACCCCAAGTTTAGAGATATTTAGTGCCCATGCATAATTTGGACCATTATTTGAGATATTTTTGGAGATCCACATGTTCCTCTATTCCTAGATGATCTTCCTTCATATTGTCTTCTTCCAATTGATGATGTTGATAACATTCCCTTGGATGATGGTACCTTAAAGGAGTCGGAATATGAAGCAGCACTTGAGAGATGATGATTTTTGCTTCCTACCAATTCCTATTTAGAATGGGAAGCATTCTTGCATTTGTATCTGATTTATCTTCTTTTTGAGGGGAGAAATGTTGTTTGTAGACACTGGATAATGTTTTGTCTTCCAGCATTTACCACTATCTAAGGCATTATCCATTATGGGGGGATATGTAGTCTCCTTTCCTTCCTATGTGGGGATACTTGATTATATATAAATGATCTATGTAGTCCTTGGGGGGTATTAGTGAGTTCTCTATGCATCATCTTTTTTGTTTATTTTTTCTTTTGGGGAGGAGTTTTGTTCCATTGAATTTTCTCCTTTTTTCCAGTTTATGAAAGATTTCATTGCATTGCATTTGTATTGTACATGGGTACCTAACATGGCCTTGTTGTCAAGACCCTTAGTGCATCTTGCTTTCATATTGCATAATAATTTCCTCCCTAAGTTACACTTAAGGGGGGTTTTGGAGTAAATGTGGTTTTCCCATTTACATGTGCTTAAGATTTACCTAGGCAACCAAAATAACTAGTTATTAGTATTTAATAATATTTTAGTGCATTTAATATTTGGTAGTTGGATATTAGTTATCGTTGCCTAATAACATTTTTGCTATATATACAAGGTGTTTGTACGTTATTTGCATCTTAATCTCAATTCATCTCTCTCATTGATGAAATAGCCTTGCTTCTCTCATGTGTGTGAAGGTTATATTGTAGGTTGTGCTCTTGGGTTTGGTGGTCATCGCCAACAATTTACATATCAATTTGTTCTATAAATAAACAAATTATTCTTAGTTTAGAAATGTTTGTTAACTTTTATTTATTTTTCATAAAATGTTTTATAAAACCTTAAAAATAAATATCATTTGCTTTTGAAATTTTCAAGGAAAATTTAATGTCTTTTTTTTGTTAAAAGTGTTATTCAAAGGTCTTATAGAGAAAATGTTTGAAAATTGGTATCCTTATTTTGTTGCTTTAATTAGTGTTCAAGCCTTTTATAGTCTTGTGTATACTATTTGGATTGCTCAAATTGTTTTGACTTAAAAATTGCAAGCATTTCAATAAAGTATGATCACTTGCTTTTTATTTAGTTTTCTTACAAGGCTTTCTAAAATCTTACAAATAAACATTATCTACACATTTTAATTAAGAAAGTTATGTCCATTTATGATAAAATTGTTTAAAAGTTTTATACAGAGAATGAATGGAATTTTTTTATGTCATTTTTTTGCTTCTCTATCTTTTTATAATCTTGTGTATGCGTTATTTAAGTGAATAAAATTGTTTTCCTTCAAAATCGCAAGCTTTCTATTGCTAATTTCAACAAAGTATGGTTATTGCAACTTTGTATGCAATTTTCTTCATATAGTTAGCTTAATCTTATGTACATTATTTATATAAATTAATTTAATTTATGTTATATATGTTTCAATCTCTACTTTTCAATAAAAGGAGTGTGCATATTTTACTTGTTATAAGTTGTTTTCTTTAAAGAAAAAACAAACATAAAAGCATCTTATATTGAATAGAAGTGTGGATAAGTCTTGTGCCCCACCCAAGAACTGTTTAGCTTTTTTAAAATGGATGTTCACCCCTCTCCCATTCCCCCCTGCCCGCTCCAATAAAGTTGTATATATTCTAAAAAACCTAGAGATCAAATCCTTAGGATTTAAGGTTTTGTTTAATTTTATGTTACATGGAGCTTCCCCTTCTGATTTGATTAAAAACTTATCCTCATACTTTCACAAAAAAATATAAAAAAACAATTGGCAGTTATTTAGTTTTTTTCCAATGGATTGTCAAAAACCCAAGAATCCAATTCTACACATTTTAAAATGCTACAAGCCATTTCCCTATGTTTTAAGATTTTTGTCTTATTCTTTGTTATAGGGAATCTCACTTCTAAATTGAAGAGAGCTTTATCTTTGCATCGTGTTTTGTTTTGAGTTGTACCAGAAGGCACAACTTAAAAAGTCAATACAGAGTAAATTTATTAAATTTTGGGAGTAATTTATCTTTTAAAGTTTATTTTGAAAGAGAATTGTCCAAATAACATTCTCTTATTTGTCAATATATTGATTAAGTGTTGTAAATCCTCCTGTTTTATATTAAGGGGGGATGTTGGAATGTTAATATTGTGTTGCACAAATTTATACATCACATAATATTGTAATAGTACAATGTATTAACAATTAAGCCTGAATTTATCTCACATGTTGTACCTAAAAGAGCATTTATTTAGAGACACTTTAAGTCAATTGTAACAAATGATGCCCAATGTATCAATTTTAATTTGTATACTTGTTTCTTCTTTTGCCTAAAATTACACAAAGCCGGTGTGCACTATTATTTCTAACAATAATCTTAAATATATTTTAGGAATGCTCAAAATTTCATTAAAAGATAGTGTTCACCTAAAAGATCTTTATAAAATAAGACCTGATACTACTGAATAATCTTTAACTGTAAAGTTCTACTATTATTACGTGTACCTTAAAAACCCTAAAAGATCTTTATAAAATAAGACCCGATACTACTAAATAATCTTTAATTGTAAAGTGATATGGAAGATGGCGTTGTGAGTGGGTTGTGGTCGAGCTAGTGCATGCGTGCCCTAGCTCAATTTCGTATATGTTTATGCTCTGTGTGCTAGGGGGGTTTCATGTTCCGTTGCGAGGGGGGTGTGGGTTGTTTGTAGACTGTGGGTGTCGTGTGGGTGAGGTGTCATGGGCAGGGTGTGGGTTTGGGGGTTGCAAACCCTTTGCTCATTTTGTTTCTCATTTTTTCTGGTGATTCTCGATTTTCATGGAGAACTGTGAGCTTTCATCTACGCAGGAGACTACTGGGGATTTGGAGATGCTAGACTCGTCACCTGCAGTGCATGCATGTGGTGGGGAGCAATCGGGTAAACCCCAATCTAGGGTAGGAGTTTCTTCTTCAAAAGGGACTATTCGTGTCAAAAAGGTGAATGGATGCTTGGAGAGATTCCAGGATCGCCTAGTTTTGGTTATACAACCTGAGCAAGTTTCAAATGATGTTGAATATTGGTGCTATCATGCACTCATTTGCAAATTCATGGGTCTTTGCCTCTCTTTGCCTATGTTGGAATCGTGGGTGTGTCAGGTATGGAATCCAGAGGGAGATATGGAGATACTTTTGGCGGCTAATAATTATTTTCTGGTAATTTTCACTAGTATGTCGGACAAGAATAGGGTGTTTGAGGGAGGCCCTTATTTCTTCAATCAAGTGGGGCTCTTTATCAAACCTTGGCATATTGGCTTTAATTATGTTGAGGAGATCCCTTCTCGTGTGCCTATATGAGTTCGGCTACCGAGGTTGTCGTTGGAGTTTTGGAGGGAAGACATTCTTCACTCAATCTCTCTGCTTTTGGGGAAACCTATGGGTTCGGCTACGCAGACTCGGGATCGAAAGGTAATTTTTTATGCTCGCATTTGTGTTGAAATTGATTTAGTGAACCCTTTGCTAGGCTCTATGGAAATCTGTTTGGGAACATCTTCTTGGGTCCAATAGTTGGACTATGAGACCCTGCCATTTAGATGCAGACTTAATCATGAGTATGGACATTTGCAAAGAAGATGTCTCAGAAGTAAACCTCCCCCCTCAACAGTTTTGCCCCCTCCTCACTCCACCCCTAGGGAGGATAAGGTGAAGGCTCCTACGTAGGATGGACATGCAAATAAGGAGGGATTTACTCTTGTTAAGCCATGTAATAAGGGTAAAGGAAAAAAGAGAACCTGGATGGATAGACAAAATGATGATACTTTTAACAGGTTTGATGTTCTAGAGGACTTGGTCCAAGAGGAAGGAATCCTAGTTGAGCTTTCTTCTAGGGCTAAGGTTTAGGGTGAGATGCAGGATAGTGATACAAAGAGAGAGGACTGAGCCTTATCTGCATGGAACCAATAGGATAGACAAATAGTCAAAGATTTGATCTCTCAAGTTCGGGATATCAGGGATCCCAATAGGGCACAAGTTCCAGATGGTGCAGTGGTGTTGACTTTTGCTCCCCCTTCTTCTAAGGTGCCTTCTGATTCTATGAAAAGTAACAAAGCTTCTCGTGCCTTAGGCTTGTAGCAAAAACCCCTTAAAAAGGGAACCTTAGACAAGTCTTTAAAGAGTGGGCAGAAGACTGATCAAGAGAAGGTCAAGATCGTTGGTGACACATTGGTTGAGTCGGGGTCTGTGAAGCTTAATGATTCCCATTTCTCTCAACCTCACAAATGATTGTTATTTCATGGAATGTAAAGGGGTTGAACAGCACCCCTAGACAAATGGTTGTTCACAGATTAATTGATTCTCAGTCTTCTGATATATTCTTTATTCGTTATTAATGGCCAGTTGCGCTCCTCGTATTTGGCCCCAAGGTCTTTGGCAAGGAGTGGGTGCTCATGGTAGTTTAGGGGGGGGTGTGTGCTTCTGGAACCCGAGGAAGATTACCCCATTATGGTGGATTTCTAGTCGCTCTTCTATTTCTATGGTCACTTCTAGTTTTGAAACAGGAGAAAGGTGTCTTTTCTCTAATATTTATGCTCTCACTGATCTCCTAGGCAATTCTCATCTTTGGTCTCACATTAATTTGGTTCGGTCTCTGGATCCTTTTCTCCCTTAGATTTTGGCTGGGGATATTAATGTCGTTATTAGTTTGGAAGAAAAACGTAGTGGGTTAGCCAAGTTGGACCCTTCTTCAAACTTGCTCAGAGATAATATTGGCTTCCTGAATCTCATTGATGTGAAGCCAATTAATGGTGACTTTACATGGAATAACAGGAGAAGTGATGTTGAGGCTATTTTAGAAAGGCTTGATAGATTTCTAATATCTTGTTACTGGGTGAATGACAAGTGTTCTACTAGCTCAGAAATTCTTGATTGGAGAGGCTCTGATCATTGGCCTATCAAGTTTATTGCTATCTCTTATAGAATTTCTAAGAACCCTTCTTTCAAATTTCAATTGATGTGGTTGCGGGACCAATCTCTACATGATCTTATGGTTGTTTGGTGGTATGAAGGGATGCATGCTCATGGTAGGGCTATGTATACTTTTGGGAAAAGGCTACAACATGTGAAATACATGCTCAAGAGGTGGAAAAAACAATGCTTTGGAAACTTGCATGCTCAGAAGTTAGCAGCTCAATCTCAATTGGACACTGTCACTCGTCAGACTCGGGATCAAGGGATGTCTCCTAATCTTAGTAAAGTTGAGTCCTTAGCCCTTAAGGAGTTAGAAGAGTGGGAGTTGCGTGAGGAGATTTTCTGGAAGCAGAAGTCTCAAGTTGATTGGCTTCAAGAAGGAGATAGAAACACAAGTTTTTTTCATAACTCTGTTAAGGCTCGACGGTATGGTAACTCTATTACTTCTCTCATCTCTCTAGGAGGGGCTCAACTCTCTTCTAGGGAGGATATTGCCAGGGAAGTCATATACTTTCGAAATTGTTCACCAAGGAGGATCTCGTAGCTATGGTGGAGGAGAGGGCCATTTTGGATTGTATCCCCTCTCTGGTTTCAGGTGAGATGAATGGTGCCCTCTTGCATCCCATTTTGTTGTCTGAATTGGAGGAAGTTGTGTTTCATATGAAAAAAAGGTAAGGCTCCTAGGTCGGATGGATTCCCAATTGAATTATTCCAAGAATTTTGGAAGATCATAAAATTTGATCTTTTAGCTATGGTTCAAGAGTCTTATAGGAATAAGCAAATGCTAAAGTCTATGAATTTGACCTTCTTGGCTCTTATTCCTAAGAAAGAGGGGGCTAATAGTTTGGATCAGTTCAGGCCTATTGCATTATGTAATGTGATCTACAAGATTATCACTAAATTGATTGTTGAACGACTCAAGCCATTCCTTGGTGTTTTGATCTCTATGGAACAAGGTGGTTTTGTGGGTGGTAGATAGATCTTGGAAGGTGTTGTGATAGCGATGGAGGCTATTCATTCTATCTCAACTTCTAAGGAGAAAGCTATGTTCATTAAACTTGACATTGCCAAAGCCTATGATCGGGGGAGTTGGGACTTCTTACAGAAAATCCTCTTGGCCTTTGGTTTTTAAGAGTGGGTGAATCGGGTTCTTAGTTGTGACTTTTACCTCCTTCTCGATACTTATTAATGGAGAATTTTCTGGATTATTTAGTCCTTCCCGAGGACTTCGGCAAGGGGACCCTTTATCTCCCTATTTTTTCATCATAATGGCAGAGGGTCTTGGTAGATTTATTAAATCTCAGGTGAGACAGGGTCTTATTCAGGGCTGGAGTTGAAACAATGATCTTCCTCCCTATTCTCATCTTTAGTTTGTGGACGACACTAGTTTGATGGGTAGGGCTAGAATCAATGAGGCAATGAATTTTAGGAGAGTCTTGGACATCTTTTTTGGTAGGACTCTTGGGATGGTCACCCTCCCATTCTTGCTAGCTTCCCTCATCTTCAATCCCTGTGCAATATTTTTACAAATGTTGGGTGGGTTAAGGTGGAGAATTTTAAAACAATCAGACGTACAGGATAGGTGGAGATGACTTGCTGGAAAGATCCTCAGGAATGGCCCCTGGGTGGCTCTGTTGAGGATCGCACTGAGCTGGCTAAAATCTTGGAGGGTAGATTATGCAGTTCTCTAAATGAGAGAGACACTTTGGCTTGGGGGCCCAACCCAAAAGGCAAATTTATCGTTGTTGCAAGCTATGCTATGTTAAACAGGCAATTGCATGGCTTGGTTGATGTGCCTTGGTGGAAAAAGGTTTGGTATAGCTCTTCTTGGCCCAAATGTATTTTTTTCTTATTGTTGGTTGCTAAGAGGAACTGCCTCACTTGGGAGAATCTACGCAAGAGAGGTTTCCAAGGGCCCTCTATTTGCTTTCTATATTTGCACGGTGAGGAAAATAGCTCCCATTTGTTTTTTCTTTGCCCTTTCTCTAGGGAGATATGGCACAGGTGGTGGGAGGCTTGGCAGCATGCTTATATTCACACAAGCTCCTTAATTGATTTTTGGGGGAGTTTGGGTAGGCCTCCTGCGAGAACATCCTTCCTTCAAGTGGCTTGGGCTATTGGGTCTGATTTTATTATATGGAACCTTTGGTTGGAAAGAAACCAAAGATTTTTTTGTGATACCAAGTTGGAGGGTCCTCAATTGTGGGAGAGGATAGTTTATAGGCTTCGAGAGACTATTGTTGCAAAGTGTGATTTGTCTGAAAATGTTGATCCTGGTGATTATGTTATTGTTCAGAATTTGAACTTGGGGGATAGCAAAAGGGATTGCCTTGCTAGTAAAAAAACCCGACATGTTAAGAAAAGGATTTGTAGAGATCGGAGGTGGATACCTCCTCCTGTTGGGGTTCTAAAGATTAATATTGATGGTTCCTCTCGGGGGAACACGGGACATGCTAGTATTGGTGGTATAGGTAGAGGTAGCCATGGTGGTGTTGTTTTTTTATTCTTTGTTTATAAAGGACAACACTCTAATAATTTGATGGAAGTTCTTGCTATCAAGATTGCAGTTGAGAAAGGTTACTCTCTAGGTTGGAGGAGGATTATTTGCGAATCGGATTCCCGGATTGTTGTGGATATGTTGAACAAACAGAGCTTGGATGATGTTAGCTGGCAGCTAGCCTTAGTGGTTAGACACATTTTAGTTATGAGCATACCCTTGGAGTTTGTCTCTTATCGCCATATTCCCAGCGAGTGGAATAGAGTGGCTGACTGCTTGGCGAAGTGGGCTTATGAGAATGTAGATGGTTAGGATATTGGAGGGAAAGATGGTTTATCTCCTGATTATCTCGCGACCTTGGAGAGGTTAATGTTGGAGGACAAAAGTATGTAATGTTGTAGTTAGTGGTGTCTGTTGGATTTTTTTGTACCTTTCTTGGTGGGCCTAAGGCCTTTGCTTTGTACTTTTGCTTTGATTAATAAATTTTTACCCTTTTTTCCAAAAAAAAAAACTTTAACTGTAAAGTTATACTATTATTACATGTACCTTAAAAAACTTACAATGGTAAAGTAAGGCTTATAAAATTAGTTTAAAAAAAAAAATCCGTGTGACAAAAGATGTATGCACAGTGTCGGCAATCTCCAAAGATTAACTAAATGTAAATTATGTATTCAGGAGGTCAAGAGACTAGACAACTATATGCTTAGCGCAACACACGAATGGATTAATTTGGTCATGGATGATTTCAAGAATATGACACCAAAGGCCCTTGGGATCCAAAGATTAACCAAGCGTAAATTATGCACTCACAAGGTCACAGGACTACACAACTACGTAGTTAGTACAACACAAATGGATTAACCTGGCCATGGATGATTTCAAGAATATGACAACCAAAGGTCCTTGGATTCCAAAGATCAACCAAGTGTAAATTATGCATTCACAAGCTCACTGGACTACACAACTATGTAGTTAGCGCAACACACACACAGATTAATTTGGCCCTAGATGATTTCAAGGATATGACACCAAAGGCCCTTGGGATCCAAAGATTAACTAAGTGTAAATTATGCATTCATGAGGTCAGTGGACTACACAACTATGTAGTTAGTGCAACACACGAATGGATTAATTTGGCCATGGATGATTTCAAGGATGTGACACCAAAGGCCCTTGGGATCCAAAGATTAACTAAGTGTAAATTATGCATTCACAAGGTCAAGAGACTACACAACTGTGTAGTTAGTGAAACACACGAATGGAATAATTTGGCCATGGATGATTTCAAGGATATGACACCAACGGCCCTTGGGATTTCTAAGGAAAAAAAAAGGCATCTTTCCAGGGCAATATTTCTATACTACAATTTATGTGTGACATTCCCTTGCGATAGTCTCTACGTTTTGCATTTTATTAGTAACATGGAACAGTACGCTAGCAATTGCCAAGTATATCACCTTTCCCATTTGACACTCATTTCAACATTCCTCCGTATTCAGAGAAAGGGTGACATTTTGCCATTCAATATGAGGTCATTAACTCTTCTCTTTCAAAGATGTAATGGAAGACAGGATTTCAAATTCTGATCGAATATTGTCTACTTACAAAACTTAAATAAACTAAAATCTATATTGAATATGGAATCTAAGCTCACCATTTCCAAGGTTATTTACAAGAAAGCTAGGCGGTTTTCTTTCAAACATAATCCTTCACATTGTTAATATCATGGTCACATTAAACTTACCCTGCAATGGTACAGCAAACCAAACGTGTAAATGAAATTCAATCACTAAGTTTAAAAAGGAAAAAACATGGGAAATACATATCAAATTGAAAGACTCTAAAATACTAATAAAAAAATGGAGAAAAAGAAAGCTGCAAATGTTATTAGGGGTCTCTAAACAGAAACCCATAGCCTGTTCAAGAACTGTCAGTTTTTTGAATTGCATGTGTTTTAAGCGCATTTATTTTGCTAAAAAAAAAATTAAAATTCCTAGTTTGACCCTTGTTTTGACTGGGTTTAACTGATTTTATTGAAAAAACTGGGTAACTCAGGTCAGACCGGTATGGCACCTGTTTAAAATGCAGGTACCCATTTGTTTTTCCGATTTTCTACAACTATGGTTAATAAAACTTAATATTACTACATTGTGGCTTGAATCCCTTGCCTATATATGTATCCTTAGGTTGCCAAAGCGAGATATGATTAAGTCTGCTTCTCTTATGGAAACATTTTTTTATTCTGCTATCTGAGTTTTGCTGACAGTTACAGTACTCATAAAAAAAATTCAAACTTCAAAAGTTCAATAAAATAAAACAGGCAATGTTGTTGCCCAGATAGTAACCAAAATGTTTATTAAACGAAGTCTTGATTAAGCCGGAGATAGCTGCTAAAAGTAAAGCATGATTATTTAAATTAATGTCTTGGAAGTTGGTTCCATTACCCTGCTGGCCAAAATATTAATCTTAAGGTGACTGAAACTGAAAAGTTAAAATAGAAAATGCATTGCAGTAAATTTTATTTTTATCAATTTGAGCATGAGAGGGAATGCTATCCATGTCATGACATAAACACATTACAACATAGCTTCTAATTGATTGTCAGTCAAAATTAAACTTTATGCCAATGGGATATACCAACGTGGATGATAGCAACAAAAGACATGCTATAAAATGGTCACTAAAACTAGCAAATCTCTTCAAAAAATCAACACAGCACCATAAGCTTGTGGTTATAACATGTATATAAGTAAAATACTAAAATTCCTGAAAAAGTTTAGCTAACTCACATCAGAATGTTCATCAGCCTCGAGGTAAAGATCCCTAAGTACATTTGCTGCAGCTTTCAAGTATAAGTGTTAATAAATAGTTACCAAGATAATTGGTGGCTAACATGGTGCTTTAAACGTTACCTTGTATCTTTTTTAAAGAACCTTATCAAGTGAATACTTAAAGATGTAAGATTGAAGGTATCAAATTAGACCTAAACTTGATCAAATTATATCAGATTGTATATGTGGTGTATGTTTGAATGCACATCAAATATGCAATGACAACTAATGAATTTATAACGACCCTATATGCATTACTGGTTATGACAAGTCCATCCTACCAAAGTTTTTAGTTTGTTTCATTGTTACGGAGGTACAGTGTGAGCTTAGATTTAAAATCAGGAGGAAAACGGACAGGACGATAGCTTTTATCAAGACAAACAACAGTCGCTTTTGCCTCCAACACAGGCTGCAGGAGAAAGCATTACGTTAGTACACAGCTCAAAAATATGATATGCTAGATGCTTTTGCTCAAAAAATCAACTGTCATCTGCTAAACAACTCCATGACAAATCAGCTAACCTTTTCCTAAAATCAAGCCATACAAATCATCAATTGCAACGAGGCATATGCAAAACCCAATTTAATAAAATATATTTTCAATCTTGTTTTTATTATAAAATTTGGAATAAATTAGAATGGAGATTAGAAGACTTACTTCCCTATTGGGCAACTTATAGATGAAGTGATCAAAAAAAACACGCACAGCAGATGAACTGGAAATTCTTGCAGCAACTACAAAACTATCACCACTCTGGCTGTGTAAAGTAGTACCATTAGTCATTTTCAGAATGTATTGCACTGCTTCTCTGCTATTTTAAAATTCTATTCAGACTTTTTATCTTTATTTCAGAAAGGAAAAGCAATATGGAGAATCCAATTTTTTGCATTTTAAATTAAAAGATTGAAATTTCTCCTAATCATCTATTATTGAATTTACCTAACTGTGACTAGGCTAATCCTTGTGATCTTGCAGCTCAACAGTTTTAATTTTTTGACTGAAAATTTAACATCAGTTTTGAGATTAAGATTTTTAAGACTTTAATCTAAAATCAAACGACAAAGAGAGGAAGAACAAAAAGAAACTGTCCTTATATTTTGACTAAATTACTTTTACCAGTACAAAATAAAAAGAGATTGATACAGAAACCATGCAGTCTGAAACACATGCTAGGGCTTCACAAGTAAAGAGCTTCTTTTACAAAACCAGTAAGTTAGAGGGGTATTGACTGCTCTCTCCAGAGTCCAGACAGCTTAGACTGAGCAATTTAAATCCTTACAGATTTTAGTGAATGAAAATAGTAACTCCAAATTTTTTGGTCATTAAGTGATAAATTGCCTTCCCAAAATACCACATATTGTGTGTAAATTCACCTGTAAATGAGATTTTTTCCTACTATTAAATGATTATTCAACAGTCTTCCTTTGGTTTCAAGTTATTACAGAACTATGGGAATCCTCGTTCCACGGGGACATGCGCCCCAACCCGCCCCCCTCCTCCCTTCCCCCATCAATCGGAACGCCCTCAAGATGCCAAGGGAATGTCCCTCTGCTGTCCCACCACCTCCACCATGCCTCCTTGCCATCACCAGGACGTTCCCCTCTGAGAGGGGGCATCTCCCAGGCATTTCCAAAGGCAAATGCTTTAAAAGGGGTATTGGGACATCCCAAGACTCCTAGGCATCCCTCAAGCCTGGCAGAGATGCGTAGGCGTTTCCAGACAGAAAAAGCTTTTTTTTTTAAATGAATCAAAAGTGACTAACCTAACCCTAATCCAATGCCAACCCCCAAGACCTACCAAAAAAATTATAAAAGAGACATTTGGACTCATTCTAATTCACACAAAATCATTGAGGAATCTAAAAGTGAAGACTGAAGTAGCTTAGTAGAGAGATTGAGCTAGAAGGAGAGGGAGCAAGCTAAGAGGGGGATTCTTCATTCTTGCAAGAGGAAGAGGGCATCAAGATTCAACACTATGATTCAAGATTAAAGGTAGGCATTCAAAACTTCATTTGTTCATTGTTCATTGCAGCTGTTATGATTCATGAATGATTGAAAACCCTGCTGTTTGAGATTGAAAAGTGAAAACACTGCCCCTTTTTGTCATTGTTTGTTGTTGGATAATCTTATATCAGAATTTGTTCATTGTTCAATGTTTACTTCAAAAATTTTAAACTCGTCGTTTTAAATTTGACCAATTATGACAGCAGCATATAGGATTTTTAAATTATGTTTTTTTAATCATTGTTTCTTGCAGCATCATTATCATTATGAGTTCTCACAGCATGAGTGAGGATTAGGGTCAGGGGCAAGGGATTGAAGTAGAAATTGAAAGTGAAAATGCATCATCTGTTGATCCTAGCATAGAAGCAGTGGGGGGTGACACTAACACTCAAATTGAAAGTTCTATTGAAAGTCAGAATTATGGTTGCCCTTCTTAAATCCTGCAAAAATGGGCCAAGGGCCCCACCCCTTTGATCTGAAGTCACCTTTAAAATAATTTACATCTAAGGTACCAATAAAGCCAAGGACAGTTGGGGGCACTAGGTTGTGGAAGTGCAACATGTGTAAACTTGAATGGTTTGGCAGCATGACTAGAACTAATCTCACTTCCTTCTTATCCAAGGTAAAGGTGTAGATGTATGTTAAAAGGTGGAAGGGGACCTGAAATATAGAGCTGAAATATTAAAATTATGCGGTTGTAATAAAGTACCTACATCTGCTAATTTGCTACAAACGATTAGGGGTCATCAAAGTTCTACAGTTACTACTTCTGCTTTGCAGAGTCTAAGACCACAGAATCCAACCAGTTCAGGGGCAGTAGAGCCCAATGAGAAACGTAAGGAGTAGTCTTGCATCTTCACAACCATTGACAGAATTATTCAATGTGCAAGCAAAGGATAATGCAGATGATGCCATTGGTAAATTCCTATTTGCCAATAGCATTCCATTCCATATGGTTTGCTCTCCTTATTATATAAGGAAGCTGTGGGAATGATAATAAGGTCAAGTTCATCATATATGCCACCAAGGGAGACTAAATTGAGGACAACAATCTTGGATCAGAACCATTCCAAGATTAATATTTTGATGGAGAAAATGAAGAGTACCTGAGTCACAAGTGGATGAAGCATAGTCATGGATGGTTGGACGAACATTAGGCATTGTCCACTCATCAATATCATGGTTTCATTTACAAAGGGCCCTTTATTTCCTTAAGTCTATTGATTGTTCAAGGAATCGCAAGGATGCTCATTTTCAATTCTAGATCCTCAAAGATGCTATAGAGGAGGTTGGGCCACAGAATGTGGTGCAAGTAGTGACAAATGTAGCCCATGTATGCAAAGCTGCAAGAAAGTTAACTGAGGCAGCCTATAGACATATTTGGTGGACTCCTTATTGTATGCATGCCACGAATAATGCACTCAAGAACATGGTCAACATCAGCTGGATCAAAACAATTGCTATTGATGATAAAGATGTGTAGATATTTATTTACAACCACCACACTTCACATGCACTCTTCAGGTCCTTCTCCAAGAAGGAATTCTTGAAACCTCTAGAGACTTGGTATGCATCATACTTTATTCTCTTGGAGAGGATGCTTGAGTTGCAAAAGGCATTGCAACTAATGGTTACGAGGGCAGAATGGAATTGATGGCCTAAGTCAAAGACACAATAGGGGAAGAGGGTGAAGGAGGTGGTGAAGAGTGATGCCTTTTGGCTGATGCCAAATATAGTCTCCATCATTACTCCAATCTTTAGAGTTACTAGATGTGGGGATTCTAATGCACCTTCCATTGGAGAGGTGTATGAGTGCATTGATTCTATGTTTGATCAAATGAAGGTTGTTGTGCAAGAGGACCCCTGTGATGTCCCCATAATAGTGATTGATATCTGAATATACTTACTTATCAGTTATTTAATTATATGAATTTATGACTGAAACTCTATAGTATTATGTAATCAGTTTCATAAACATAATAAATGGATTATTACACACATTTACATTAATAATACATATTCATTGAATATTACATAATATTAATATTCTTATTTACATGGTAATCAGAATGTAATATTGACAAGGCAACAATAACTAATAAGACTAATAAAACATTAATAAACAATATATAACAATATAGTGGCAGACAAGATCTGACACATGTCAGATCTGTCTGCTTTCCCATCCTTTAAATAAACCATACATTAAGGCAGCACCTATATTAAGGAAGTCTAAGATCAAAATGGTAATCGATGATCACATGTTTATCATGGAAATCGCTGTTTATACATAAAGTTGCTATTGTAATTTACTCCCACCGATTACATTAATAACTAATCACCAATAGAAGACGCCTCTACATAAAGATGCGTTTCTTATTAGAGTCACGACTTATGAAGAAGTCGTTGGAATTTATATATCTTAAGGTTAGGAATCCAGAACTAATTATTCTTGATCATACCAACTCTTATCCATAACTAGCAAATGAACAAGATAGAACAATTAAACAAGACAAACAAATTGTTAATCCTTAATATGAATGTAGTCGGAAGGTTGTCTGAATGAATAGGGAAAGGCTTGTGTAAAACCATCGGGCGTCTATCCCAAGATGGGTAGAGATCACAACCCATGTAAGACCTTGAGGGTGTTGTCCCAAAATTAGGCCTGGGCTTGATCTAAAACCCTGAGGTAGTCGTCACGCTGAGGTATCAAAGCATCCTATTCAAGATCATAATCCTTTCCAAACTTACATTAGTAGTAAGGTTTTTAAGTTGAACTCCATCGTGATGTTAATTTCTATTTCTATTTGTATTTGCTTTAAGAATGTTGGAATTATGATGTCTTAAATGGTTAAACTTACTTGGGGACATTACAACCCCACATTGCAATTCTACACCGAGCATATTCAGCTGATCATTCATCTCAGATGGGAGAAGCTCAACAATCCCTTACACATGGCTGCCTATGGATTGAACCCAAGGTGGTACGTGCAAAGGTACGACAAAATTACACCTATAAAAGATGCTGAGGTGAAGGAAGGGTTCATGAATGCCATTGAAAAAATGTATGATCCTATAGAGGCCAACTTGATTTGTACTAAGTGGACCAAATTGGCCACTGTTTGAGGAAATTCAAAGGCAGCCAAGATAGATCTAGAGATTATGGCACAAGAGGACCCCAAGTTGTGGTGGACCATGCATGGGCCTAGATCTTTGACTACCAGTCTAGCCATTCATTTGTTGTCCCAAGTTTCTAGTTCTTTCGTTGCTGAGAGGAACTAGTCTACTTATAACTTCATCCAATCCATTAAGAGGAATTGTCTTACTTCTAGGAGGGCAAAGAAGCTTATGGTTGTGCATAGTGCCTTGCATCTCATTGACCGCAACACATGTACAAAGAGAGTCCAATAGTCGAATGGGATGTAGAGCCAGAAGATGTAGCACAAATTGATGATGATGCTACACAAACAAGGCTGATTGGTATTGATCTAGATAAGCTTGAGCATGTGAAGTGCAGCAATTTCAATGACGAGGAGTTTGGCAAGGAGCATGGGGATGATTAGAGGCATCAGGTCGTTAGCCATTGACTCATGAATCATGAGTCATTAGTATTATTATTTACCATTTAATATTTATTTTTTGAAGTTTGAACATTGTTGATTGTAACCATGAATCATCAATATGAAATTTTGAAAATTCTCATTCTGATGTCGATATTTTTATTATCACTATTAAAAACTAGTTAAATGTTAATATATTAATGTTTAATGCAATCATTGCAATGTGTTTATTTATTTCTTATACAACTTTTTATAACTAAATTTTCAAGTATTATAAGTATCTGTACCAATCCCCCGTCGCCAAGTAATGTCCCATACTTGAAGGCTATTTGCTGTTATATGATGCTTACCCACAATAATATATATTTTATTTCTTCCTGATCGCTTTCTTGTGATCAGTATCAAATATCTTTCTTCAGTCCCTTTCCCAAATTGCTTCCCTAAATGATGGAACCTGCCTTCTTATATGGTATGTTTGGAGTGATAAGTCTCTTGGTAGAAGACACGTCTCATGCCCCTACATACTTGTCTTACTTTATAATAACTATTAATCGCACCTCTTGGTTATAGTTAAGACTTGTATTTATTATCAATCTTGTCTTATGATGATTGCAGCCTTTCATAAATAATGATCGTTGTTTATCATAACTGGTTCCCATTATAATCGATGTTCTTTATTCTAAAGTCTTATCTAATCATCGATTAGATATAGTTAAGGGATGTGATCAGATCACTGTTCTGAGTCTTTTCTTATTCCTTCTTCATATCCATTGCACTATTACCAATGATCGCCGTAAATCTCCTAACTTTATCGGTAATGATACAATTGCTGCTCTCTTTAACCGTCTATGGTCACTTTGATAAGTGGGGGTCAAAGCTGATCATCGACGAGCTATCCAAGCTGGTCTTAATTGATGCTTGAATAATATTCTGTATTGTATTAACACTATGATGTTGACCATGGCTAGATATAACACATAATCCTTTCTATCTCCTTGTCTTGATGATGTTTGATATTCTTTAATCAGATATCGCCAAAGATCAATCATCCTCGACGATGCCCATGGATAATAAGTGGTTTGGTTGCAGCATCCTCAAGTATTCACAGCACAGTAACATGGATCATTCAAATAGATATTAATCTTTAATTTCAACATTATGGGAACCATCATAGCTTGTTTGATCACTTACACTATTACGTGAGGGATCTATTTAATATTAGTCTTAATGAGTAGTTTTTATTAATATCTCATATCTATTGCTACCTTGGTCATTGAAGATAGTTGACTTCATCATGTATGATTATTGCAATTTTGTCTCTTCAGAGACTTCACAAAAATGCGGACATCATAATTACGGTTTCAAATGGGGGACATGACAATCCTTCCCTCCCCAAAATTGCTTGTCCTCAAGCAATGATTGAAGGATCATAGAAACCTTTCCACCTTCTGCTGCGCTGCTCTGATACTATCATATAAGTTCTCTCCCTTATTTTGAATGTAAATTATGATTTGATGGTGGAAACTTGGCGAAGTTTTAACTTAAGATAAGTTTTCTCTCATCTTCTAGAGAAAGAGGATCTAAGCCATCACACAATAGTTTTTATTAATATCTCATATCTATTGCTACCTTGGTTGCTGAAGATAGTTGACTTCATCATGTATGATTATTGCAATTTTGTCTCTTCGAAGACTTCACAAAATTGCAAACATCATTGTTAGGATTTCAAAAGGGGGACATGACACACCACCCCCCTCCTGCTCCTATCATCCCCATGCTTAGGCCCCCCGTCCCCAAAAACCGTCCCTCTGTCAAAAAGAATTTCAAGATTTTGAGGGTGACAATGCTGAATTAAGGCATCACAAGGAGGAAAATCCCATACGTGAAGATGATTTGTACAAGGATGATCAGTGACATTGTGATAGTTTCAGAAGAGTTAATCAAAGTTCGAAACTTGATCAAGATGATGCAATTTGGGAATATGAACCATCACAATTAGTTTTAAAGGCTAGACAATGTTAAGTATCAAGAGATATTTCTATAAGGAGAAAATTTACGAGATACACATGCTGAGGTGGCAACTACTCATCATCCACCAATCAAATAAATCAAGATCAACATCTCCAAGTTCATTGAACCTGACTCATGCTACGAAGAAGAAAAGTGGACATGCGGGTGCATTGAATGAAGTGTCCTCATCTAATCCTTGTTAATTGTGCCATCAAGGCAATGTCAATTATCATTCGCTATTTTCCTCAAAAGGATATATACTCAAAGCAATGTAATTTTCTTATTGGGTGATATTAAATGAATAATAAATATAGGTGGTTGTTGTAACTACCCTAATCAGGGTTTGCTTTGAATTATCTTGGCCATTGATTTCAAATCAATCCTTGCCCTTCATTTGTAATTGAGAGCTCTATATAAGGCTTTCTCTTCTCATTTTTAAAGGTTAACAGTAATAGAGCAATAGCAATAGAAGTTAGAAGTAGGAGGAGGAGGAGGAGATCAGAGATTGTTGCCAAGACTATGTTGGAATAAACATATGATTTTCGTTGAAGATATGGTGGATCTTTGTATGAGTTTCAACATGTTGCATGGTTTCTACTTCTCAAGTTTTAGATTTGTTTACATGGAGTTGATTAGTTAAAAGGAAGATCTTATTGTTGATTAATGGTGAAACCTATATGTTCATACCATTTGGAATTTGTTGATTGCAACTTGCAGTGCATGGTTAGTCTGACCAACTCTAAAGTCATATTGAAAGCTTAACTTCAATTGCTCTATGCTCATTCTTCATGGTGTTGATGTACATAGGTGATTTGAAAATCATTTGTATGCCCTTAGGAGATTGCACCATCTTTGTTTAGTTGTTTCCTCATGCCGAAGCAAAGCATGGTTTGGTTTCACTAAGTTAGCAATCATTTCTTGCATTGTTAGGATTTTAGATTAGATTTTCTAAACCCTAGTCCCTTTTGTTTTTATTTTCCAAGTTTAAAAGTATTCCAAGTTCCAGCAAAGCGTAAGTCCCTTTGTGATATCAACAAAATCACATCATTCGCTAGGTCTATCCAACATAAAAGTCACATTCTTTGCATTGTAAACCTTGGGGTCGCCTTATTTTGTTGGTGTAATTAAGGTATTTTACCTTGGTTATTTCTCCACCTAGATCTTAATTACACGTCACTTTAGCTTACTTAGGGAACTACATAGGAGTAGTTGGAGCATTTCCACTTTAGGTGGATTTTTCATGTTATCACATCATCATATCCACCTTTCGTGGTTGCACTTTTCCACCTTTGGTGGGAGATCCACCTTTAATGGTGTTATCACACTATCACTCTTCCACTTTAGGTGGGATGATAGCTTTTCACTTTTTTGTCTCATGTCATAAGATTATGACACTGCACTCCTATGTTCTCACCTTGGCTATATAACCAAGGGATCTCCTATATAATAATCATCCAGTTCTATTGCATCATTGATAGGAATACAGCTTATTCTTGTCACATTTATTCTCTCTTGTTATCGTGCGAGCCTCTAGATCTTGGGTGGCTACCTTCATAGCCAATTCTTACATATTTGATCACAAAGTTTAGCATTTGAGGTTTCCTTGTTCAAGAGAGGATAGAATACATAGTATTTTATTCTATGTTCGAGGTGTCATAAAAAACACATCAACAGGTAGGTTAACCCACAAATACATATATACATTATTTTAATCAGTAAATTACTAGATATGGTTTGCTGCACGTGTTTACAAACATATAAATGATTGTTTGTTTACAAAATAGTTGTTTTGTTTGTTTAATATGTTTACAAACAATATTTACAACTGTTTGTTTACAATAGATGTACAATGTGCAAATACTGAGATACAACTTGTTTTAACTGAGACTCCAAAAGAATTTTAACGAATCAATATAATGTTAATAATCAAGTCAATAATGGATGAGATAGCTACTAGTAGGGTTAGTAAATTTGATGAATACAGAAGAAGAAAATGATGTTATATTGTTGGTTAAAAATGGGTCAAGAAAATGTTATTTCAACACGAAGTCACATTTTGCAGCTTACATTATTTATTATAGACCGCTTAAATTTATCAAGGTCTAAATAAAAAAGTTTGAAAGAAAACCTTACTTTCAGAGGTGCAAGGTACTTCAAAGATAACTCTGACAAGGCAAGTGCATTTCCACTACGAGCTATTGCATCTGGGCTCATACCAATAGCTTCACAAAGTTCATGGCGACCTGGACAATAAAAAATAATAGCCATATGATCTTAAAAAGCACAAGATGCATGTTCAAGAACTAAAGATACATGAATCTAGAATATAAGAATATCTCCATCAAAGCAATAAGGTATTCTTTTTATGTAAAATTTTAAATTTTTGTTTTGTTGTCTGATGTTCATCATTTCCATTAAGCCTTTGTTATCGTGAAATCTAGCAATGAAGACCTTAGAGTTATGAGTTTGTTTTTATTACTTCTATTTCACGAAATTGAGAGTAGCAAGTATTTTATTCATTTTTTCATCTAAAATTCCCTTATTCCTTAACTATTTCCTGTGGGTTATTTTACAAATTATCGTTGAAGTTTCCAACCAAATGAAACCTAGCTGTCCCAGTTTCCAAATCCCTCTATTATGCCATTGCCAAATCCCCAATTCTAAAACTCAGTGTAGCATCGAACACATCTTAATAGAAAGCATTTCCTTTATGGCCAATGTAACCCCTCACATTTTTATTATGAATTTTGACTAACAATCTTATATTTACTCAGATCCAACAAGGGTTTGGAACATAAATCACAAGATTGCAATTCCTCCACTAATGATTAGTTTGTTGTCAGTAGATTCTCTTTTCTTGTGGATGAAATCATGGACTATAACACTTACAGGAATGGAATTAACCTATGTGGGAAGGGTTATAATTTAGTAACTTCTATAATAAATTAAAAATATAATATACAATCATCTTACAGAGGGATCCCATGGAAGGGGCTCTGGCTCCTATTTGTGTACTGCAGGTGGATAAAAAATATAAATCACTGCAAGTGAAAATTCCAGAACATTCTAAAAATTGGAGTGGCTATTTCTAGGAAGGAATCTTTCAGCTGCTATTAGCAATGGTCAACAAGAAGTTTCTGGGAGCCGCTAAGGTTTCTAAAGAATATATTTGGACAGATGTCAGTGTGTGAAGTTAATTTACATGGGCATACTTTTTAGAATAAAAATTATATTGAAGACCCTCAAAAGCTGTAACATAGCAGAGGATGTTATTTTCCTTAGGACCGTATAACAGCATAACAATTCTTAAATCTCTCTACAGAAACTGCTGAAGAAACTTTAGAATATCTCCTCCATGGATCCATTAGATAAACCACTTTTACAAATATGAGAAATAACTTGTGCTGTGGATTCTAGAAAGCTTGACAAGCATCGCCTCAGGCACTACATATTTTAGCATTATAGTTGGATTCTTACAATGTTGGCAATAACTTGCATAAACTGCATTGTTGACAACCCCGTACTGATCCAGTTCATAATCACGCACCTTCATTTCAAGCTCAAAGGTTCCAGTCATACTGCATATCCAACCAAAACAAGATTATTATTGGATAAAAATTTAAGTTTTTGTTACCATAACAGAAGTTGTTATTCTGAAATATGAAGGCTACTATCTTTGCCTAGATGTTTCTAAACAAACCTTCATCATATGATGATAGAAACTATTAACAGTTCAGATCGAATGTTTAAAGATTAAGAAATAAGGGGGATCAATTGAAATAATAGCATCAAATGTAGCCAGAATCTAATGATCAACAATAGTTATATTAGGTTAACTGATAGTTGATATTCAAGCTGCTCCAAAATAAATTCATATTTCCATCCATTATACCATAATTTTAAGCCCCTGAAAAATATTTACACTGGTCTTTAGAGGAAGGATCCACTGAGATTATAGCAAAACAAAATCCATTGCTTACAATAAGGCGTGTCTCTAACATTCAAGAGCATAAAGTGAATTGTCTACTTTGACTGTCTTTGATAGTCATTAAGAAAGTAGCTATTGTGCATAAGGAATAATAGGTTAACAAATTTTATCCTCATATAAGCTTTGGAGGAGGATAGTTTCCATAAAAATATATTAAAGCTGAGAAAATCAGGAAAAGCCATGCAAACAGATTACAAGCTCTTACAAAATTACAACATATGGCTAAAGAAATTTGAAGGTGCACCTGGATAATTCAACCCAAAAACGATGCTGAAAATGGCAGAAAATAATGATCCAATTCAGCATAGAGCTTAAGGCCTCACTCTTACTGATAACACTAGTAGCAGCCAATACAATGCATCAAAGCCTTTTTTAAGGCTTTTTCATTTTTTCCTTACACCATCTGTTTATTTTTCTTTTGCTATCAATTCCTTCTCTTTTATCATTTTCTACAAATGCTGTGGTCTAAGTTACCAATTTTCAAGTTTTTCAGCCTTCCTCATCTATTCCCCAAATAAAAGTACTAGCCAATTATTTCCAGTGTTGTCAGCTTAATCATTCTACCTTTTATCTTCCTCGTTCTAAGGGTTTATTCCACTGCTTCCTTGACAAATTAATCATCCCTTGGATCATAGTACTTAAAGCAAAAGAATAAGTGCATGGCTATATTATATTTAAATAGTCACCGGGAGATTTGAATGTGGATAGAGCTACAGGGTCCCATCCCTAAACCTGTGTTTGCAGGCAACTACGCTTTGGAATTATTATTTCTTACTCCTCAAGGGACCTTGCTTCTTGGGCTTACTGATTTGGCACACTTGAACCTTTTTTTTCTACTTTCTCCTTACCTTCTAAAAAAAATTCTGATCCATCTTTCATTTGTCAGTTCCACCTTCTGAGTCTTCTTGAGACATGATACCATAAAAGGTCACAAATTAGGAGCTATCTTTCACCTAAATGTACCATTTCCATAGTCTAGCAATTGAAAACATTCAGTACCTTCAATGCCAAAAATAATCTTGTCTAAAAGGCTTTTGCTAAGGTATCCACAGCGGCTGTTGTGTGCTTTGCAACAAACTTCATTTATTTACCTATTGTAATGACTAAATCCTTCAAGTGATAACACTTCATGCTGTATACGCCACTTATGAGAAATAAAGGCCTAAAAGACAAGGAAAGAAAAAAATATTAGTATGATGTAATCGGTTCTTTAGGGTAATTTACACATTTTAGGGTTTTGCCCTTTCATTGTGTTACCCCATTATTTTGTCGATAGTTTTGTCTTGAGCAAAATAATGTGTCATTAATGTTGCCTCCCCCATTCGGCTTGATCTGTCCTTGGCTATGTACCTTTTTCTTTACAATTCACTTTTTTTGTCCCAATGAACCCATGGGTTGAACCAGTGTCTTGGTTCAAGGTTCAAGGTTCAACCGGTGCCTTCGTGTGTGTCGTGGCTTTGTTTTGTTGTTAAGTGGGTGAGCATCAAAGTGTTAAGTTGGCTTTGAACTTGAACCTTTGAACCATTCTTAAAGCGGTTCAAGGTTCAAAGTTCAAGGTCCTCCTTTATGTTTGTTAAAAGTCTTCGCTCATTCCCAGTTTAGTTGTGTTGAGCCGCAAGGTGGAAGTCCTTTTCTTCTCTCATGTTGAACTTGAACCATTGAACTTCTTGTTAAATGGTTCACGGTTCAAAAGTTCATTTCAAGTTGGCTCCGAAGACATTAATAAAGCAAAGGTGGCGCGGCAAAAGGAATATTCCGAGCATATCGTGTTTTAAAATTCTAATTATGGAAAGAAATCATGAAAACTCAAGCCGTTTGTGTGGAGTTGATATGTAATAAAGAAAGTTATCAAAATCCCATCAAATCATGGGTTATCTCACACGCTAGAATGAATTGTCATGAGGCGTGCCTAGGTATTACTCAGTTTTTCCGCCTCTTAATATGTAAGTTCTCAAATTGTGAAATTGGTAGCTGTTATTGTTGAAGAAGCGAAGGGCGCCAAAGGTAATTTCAGCTCCATACTTCCGAGGGTTTCACAGATTTGATGGTGGCAACAGGTGAGTTCTGATAATTTCTTCTCCGCTATGTTACTAGCTCAGAAAGTCAATATAATAAAATTCTTTGCTTTGGAATAGAATTTTATTCTTTCTAGAAATAGTTTGATGAATGCAAAAGCGGCCATCATGAGGCCGACTCTTCCAAAGCTTGGTCGCACATCATGCTTAGTCAGTACACTTCCAGAATTGGGTGACACTTCTTTAGCCCAAGTTGACTTAGGAGATTTTTTGGAAAGAGCTAGAAACCCTGAAGCTAACTCAATGATGGAATGAATTGTTAAAAGTGGCTTGATTGAAGCTGCTGCATTCCCAACTGTCGCCCCTTGCCCAGAATTGGTGATAGCATGTATGAACAGGTATGATGTCGGTAACAGGTGCATTAGGACCAGCAGTGGTGAATTGTTAGTAGAAATCAACAAGGAAACAGTGATGGCTGCAATTGGAATTCCTCATAAGGAGCCGTATGAAGATTGGTTCATTGGTACTTCATACGCATTCTTCTCTGAGAAGAAAAGCACTTATAAGAGTGTCATTGCTAGGAATTGACTCATAAAATTTCAGAAAGGGGGTTCCCAGTTACCCAAACCTCTTACAAGAGAGCATTTCATAACGGAGGTGCGAGATATTGTGATTTTGTTAAACAGACTCAAAGGGAATTCACACGCTTTCTACTGGGAGGACTAGATGTATTTTTACATTCAGGTATTGTTGGCTAGTGAAAAATATCTTGACTGGGCACAGGTTATTGCTGAAAGGCTTCATGAGGGTTTGAGTAATTTTGTTGGAATGTCTGGTTTTTATATGTCCTCGTATTTATTTTATATACTGGCTTGTACCAGAGAGTGGCAAGGGTTACATCATGAGCCTTGGGTGGATGGCATGAAGGTTTACGATTATTATCCACACCTGCAACAACAAAGATATGCTGAAAATGTTACAAGATGGAATGATGTTTTCGCAAGTAGACTTGTCTTTGAACTGCAAGGAGACACAAATAAAAGAATGTCAGCCGAAGCCATGGAGCTGGTCAGTATATATGGAAGCTATTTTATCCAATTTCCCAGATTTACTTACATTAGAGTAGGGGGCTTTGAAGGTGAACCATTCAAATTGCCCAGGTATGCCTTCGATAGCTATATACTTATTGAAGTTTGCAGACAGCTTGCCCGCATTAATAAAAAGTTAGGGGCGAAGAGTAAATCTGGAGTTGCCTTCCCAATTGAACTTAGATATTATAGTTGCAAATCTGTTTCTGATGCTTTGAACCTAGAATTAGAGTTCAAGAAACTGAATTTACAGCCCTACATTGCCCGACGTAAGTTTGATAGTAGAGGCTATGTTGTGGAACATTTAAATGTTGATGCCAATTTCTTTCATGAACCCCAATTAGAAGATTATTGGGAAAATTGCTGCGATGGATTTGAAGTAAGAAGGAGATTGTGGTCAAGGTTCACTTTGCAGCAGATTGTTACAATGAGATTGTCAATAAATGTGACAGGAATACAAGAAGAAGAGGGGGAAGATGTGTTAGATCCTAAATTCAATGTAAGGGTTCAAGGGAAACCCATCCCTGAAATTGATTGGGGCAGGAGAGAAGAAGAAAGTATCCAAGCCAAGTCCTTCAATGTTATAAGGAGAACAGAGAAGTGGTTAAGGGACCGCAAATTTAGAAAGGAGCCAATCATTACTCCTAAAGAGATAACAGTTGGTCCATTTCATGCTGCAACACAAATTCCCACTTCCTCCTCTAATGTAATTGTTGATATTGCAGGTGAGAAAATTGACCGAAGAGTTGCTTCGAGAGCTATGGATGCCAAACATTTGGAATCCTCCACCAAAAGAATGATATCCAGAACCTAGAAAGATGAGAAGGACAAGAGGGAATTGAAACAGGTTGTTACACAAATGGCAGAATATATCAATGCCATACATCACCCGAGTCCTCAGCCTCTGTCGCAGATGTCATTGTCTTTTGATCCTAAATCACCAGCAAACCAGAAGCTATTAGATTAGGTTCAAAGTGTTGAAATAATAGCTAGTTCGGATCAAATATAAGTATTACTTGTATTGGGTTGGACCCAACCGCATTATGTAACTTGTAACCATTAAGGATGTTGATATGTGTATGTAACTTGCAAATATGAAAATTGGGTGTGACCCATAATGTAACTTGTGGGTGACTAATTGGCCTATCAGCCTTAGTCACATTAAATGTGCAAAATTAAATATAACTTGTAATTTGGTCTGGCCCTATAATGGGCGATGTAACTTGTGGATAGGGCTAACCCTATATTGAACATTGTAACTTGTAAATGCAATGGGGCTGACCCTATATTGGGCGCCAAGTTTAGTCCATCATATTATTATTAATTGATTATCCTTGTGAGCCGACCTAGGATGAATTAGGTGGCTAAGATCACATATATAGACAAGGTTCATTCATTCATCATTACACACAATGGAAGACATTGAATTACATCCTTGATCAGCAGCAAAATTATCCAGTCAGCGAATATAACTGCAAATTGCATCATAAAGATCAGCGAGCATATCCCTATGGAAGCGAATTCATCTCCAATAACAGCGAACTAATTCTGGAGCAGCGATTATCATTCATGGTCAGCGAATTGACTCCTTGATCAGCGAATGGTCCTATGATCAGCAGCAGCAAATCATCTTCAGTCAAGTATATTGCAGATAAGTTCATCATACTACTGTGTATATGCTGATGTTCATATTGCTTCAACTGTTGAAGTAAACTTGTAAAGTCACATATTGATTATTGCCTAATATAAACTGAGATTAATTGTTGGGTTTTTCACCTCCAAGAGGGAGGTTTTCCCAGGGTACTCTTGTGTTTTGTGTGTTCATTGTGTTATTTCTGATTATTGCTATCAATCTGATCTAAAATTAACATGGTATCAGAGCCAGGTCCAAGCTAGGAGCCCCAAGCACACGAGAGGTGTGGCTTAAGGGAAGGTGTTGGTGTTGGAAATAAGCCACACCCGGACTGACGATGGACTGGTCCAAGAGGGGCCAGTAGCTCAGTGGTAGAGCACTCCAGCAGCGTATGGAAGGTCCTAGGTTCGAGTCCTAGCTGGTCCATGTCTCAACACAAAGAAGTCGTATGATAGTTGAGATTTTTGATGAATGGCTTGACTCCATAGTGCAGCAAGGCACAAATTACATTGCTAGCTTAATCAAGGCATATGATAATGCTATAGCCGTGAGTAAAGAGCTGGAGTTGGGAGCTACAGCATGGGACAAAGAAAGAAATAAATGGGTAGCGGTTTTGGCACAAATGAATGATGTACAGAAATTTGGGATCATGAAATTTCTTGCCGAGAAGCCTGTGGATAACCTGGATGATAATGTATTGTATGTATCAAAGAAAAACGTTGAATGGAGAAATTCAATCATCAAACAGGGTCACGAAGAATCCATCAAATTATTAAAAGGATTGAAAGAACTCATCGATACGATGCAGAAAGATTTGAAATGCATCGATATACAGCTCTTGAAAGATGATGGACAGACAATCGAGCATGCAGCGGACATGGTCAAAACTTTCAAGGAGAGAGTGCAGCTCGTTAAAGAAACAGTGTCTCTAACTACGGATGACTTCTCCAAGGTGGCTAGGATCGAGTCAATGTTAGCAGTTTGCTTTGATCATCTGGAAGCGCATAAAATAAAAGTCATGCAAGTAAACATGGATAAAGAAGTCTGGAAACAACGCATTCCACATATTGGGCTCCCGCATTATCAGGTCATCCTCAACTTCTTAACGGCACACTTGGAGTGGCAGAATGTACATGGCACTGCGGCAAAACGGGATAAACCAGTCGTTTCCTCTAACACGTTGGAATCTTGATCGGGTTATGAATGAGCTGTCATTCTGTCCGTGGCTCTTGGTAATTTAAGTTTTATTCAGTTTTAAACAAGACAGTTTCTTTAACTCTAAGATAGAGTTTAAAATGAACTCTGGTTATTTTTCAGAAACTATCAGCCTAGAGGCTATATATGTAATTAAGCAAGATTTTATGGGGGTCCGAAAAACTTTGATTTGGATTAGCAGACTTAGTTTTCTTTTGGAATTTTCAGTGAAGACATTTTATCTATGAATGAAATGATATATTTTGCACAGCCTTCAAATCTATGTGTTTGAATGAAAGAACAAATCTCTATTGGGATATATGTTTGTGTGCAGAATATTTTACTTCTTTGATTATCCGCTTATTATAAGTTTGTGAATTCATTTGATTAAGGAAATTAGCTGTTTGTTGTTGTTTGAATGAATCTGATCCCTCTTGTCCTTTGAGGCATGAGTGAGTCTCGATCAGAATTCATAATACATTGAGTACACTTTGTGAAATAAGTTTTATAAGAGTGAAATATTCAAAGTTCAAGTCTGTGGGCTTTACATTTATGAATAATTATTTCGTAACATTCATATTGTGTTGACAAATGGATGTGAAAAGCCTTTCTCATTTTCTGGTAAAATGTGCATTTCTTTGTGATTACTTTGCATAAAAATTCATTGAATATCATATGGGGAGCTGCACCCTTATGCAGAGGGTAAACCAATAATCGGTTCACCCAACTGTTGGTTTCTTTGCTTTTCAGCAGGGGTATGCATGAGTCATTATAAAAATATTAGAGAAAGGCAAATCTGTTAACCAACACACTGTATCTTGGAATCCTTTTGTTCTATTAAAACACGCTTGGATGTGCCAGCATCCATCACCCTCTTTTGAAAATTTGCCTTGCATTTAATAGTCTTTTATTTTTTGTTTTTTTTGATGAATTTATAAATTTTATTTCAAAAGGAATAAATGCCATTATTATAGAGATGCAAAGACAAAGATAAGAGTTGCTTCAAAGATCATTAGAACTAAACTTTGAGCAGGAACAGAATGCAAGAAGCTTAAGGACTCTCATCAAAATTGTTCTCTGATTTGACATCTAGAGGGTAATCATTGTTCCTAACTCTCTGAACCCTAAAGAAATCCAGTGGTGATTTTGCCCCTCACAGCCACCCAAATCATTAACCAGGGTGCTGAGAGTATCACGAACATCCTCAAGATAAACTAGATTAGTGTTTACCAAGTTTGAATTATCTGCATTATCTTCATCAAGAAGCTATCTCCTCCATTCTGCTTCATGATGAATCTAAAGCAGATGGCTATTAGTGTTATCAAGGAGATCATGGAATGAAATGGTGAGATATTGGGCCATGATTCTATTGTGATGGTAGCCCTTGAAAATATTGATCTAATTATCATTCATATCCTTAAGATAGGAACAAAAACTAGATGAAGCATCGCTATTGATCCCTACTCAGAAAAGGGCCAGAACTACTAGAAGGAGCTCCTTCCGAATTTCCAGCATGATGATGAGCACTATTCAGTGCTGATCAGCTTCTTAGCAAGGTAGTTACCCTAGAAATTTTCTTTCCTTAAGACAAGAACTGGATGCCCTAACCGATCTCTACCTTAGACTTAAAAGAGCTAGGATGAGTCAGGTCCTCAATACCTGTATCATGATCAAATCAAGAACCACCAATTCACAAAAATATCCTTAAAGATTGACGTCCACAAAGGAGGGATCCAAAGAGGCTTTGCAAACAAGAGGAGAGCACTAGGTGTGGAGTGGAGACCCAGAAGCGAAGGTAGAGTGGAAGGAGGTGGTTGCAGCAAAGAGAGAGGATTACAACCAGCATGACAGATAGTAGACAAGACAAGGAAAGATGACGACAACCAAAGAAAAGCCTACACCAAAAGGACAAGGGTTGGAGGGGCACAAAGCAACTTCCCATAGTTTACATCCTTAGCAAGTCATCAAGTACTCGCCTTTGCCTTTGATCCGGGATTTTTGGTGAGGTTTACTCACTGAGTTATTTTTCAGAGCTTTCTAAAAAACTCACCAAGACTGCCAAAAAATGGGCAATTTTTTCCATTGAAATCACAACACCATTAACATTTCAAAATTTAGGGACAAAAATATATAGCTTAGACACTGCAAAAACTAGTTTTTTAGCTTTGTAAGCATTGCTTTCTGCCTTTTAAAAGATTATGAAAATGGTGTGCACCATGAAAGTTTGTGTGGCTTTGAAGGTCTTCATTTGAGCTTGGTGGTGGGGACTCCACCCCTCAACCCTACCCTATATCACAAGGAATGCACCCAGGGCACTACCCCTGGACTCTGGACGCAGCGCCCCCAAACCCCCACCGTACTTATTTGATACATTTTGTAGCTATTTTGCATAAAATTTATATTTTTTTCGAAATTTGTGTTTCTTTTTTAAATTTAAGTGTCCTTTAAGGTGCCAAGTTTTTACACTCTCCAAGTTGAAATTTTTTAGCTTGCTAAGTAGTCCAAGTTTGTGAACTATGCAAATGGCAAACAAAAAGGTGTAGCAAACTCACCAAAACCAAATAGAGGCACCTGTAAATTCTTTTCACAGGTAAAACTCAAGTTTAAGGAAAACACCTAGAGAACAAGCAAGACTTTATAAGGATTGAATAAGGATATTATTCCTATCTTAGTGAACTTATCCAAACCTTCCTTATGGCTCAACTTTACCAACCAATATGCAGCTTTATTCTTTTCACTATTTGTGTGATTAAAGCAACAATTTTGTAAGAATTGGGATAGAATGCTCTATAATATGCAAGATTTGGCTGCAGACTGTAGCCATTCAAGTTCTAGGAACTTCTATGAGAGGACAAGAGAGATCAGATATGAAAGAATAATACCATTCTATCAAAGAAGGCAAATATACAGTGAAGACTTGGTTACAAGTACAACGGATTGAGATTATAAAAGGAACCTCTTGGTTATATGAGCCAAGGTGAGACATAGGATTGCATGAGATTATAACATGTACCTTAATCTTATGACTTGAGACATGAAGTCATAAATATTTGTGTGTACCCTAAGTAAACTTAAGTAACAACTGTTAATAGGACCTAGGTGATGAACTAGCAGGGTAAAACACCTCTTTCGCACCAACAATTTCTCAAATTGACCTGGAAGGATCTTTGCCTCCAATAGTAGATTCCTGAGAAGATACTCTTTTTTCCAAACTTGTTAATGAGTCTTGGAGTCTCCTTCAACAGTCAAATTGTTAACATGAAAATTGATGCCAAGTTTGAGACCCAACACCAAACCATTGACTTCAACTTTATTACTGGAGAATTCCAATATACAAGCTACCAAAGAGCAACATTTCAGCCTTATGATCCCTAAGGATGGCACCCACTCCCGAAATCCCAGGGTTATTCTTAGCCGCACCATCAAAATAAAGTTTAAACCAACCTTTCTAAAGAGGACTCTAGATTATTGCATCCTTACTCGTCATAGCTTTAGAAGGTTCGGCACCAAAATTAATATCATCATGCTTTGCTCCATGAACTCTAGGTGTTACCTGTAGCAAAAGCAAATTTACATGGTTGAAGACGTGTACCCTTCTGGATTTAACTCCGATGCTTATGTTCTCTAGTGTTTCTTTGAGTTTGCAGGATGCGAGTGCAGATATATAGAGGCAGCTTCAGGGATGGCAAAAATCTTGCCGAATTTTGGCAACAGACGGCGAAGCAGAAAGGGTACAGCTACTTAATAACCTAACAAACTAAAAGCTCTAAAATATTAAAAAGTAAACGCAATATGTTGAATTTGCAATGACAATTCTCCTCACTTTACTTGTTTGTGGATTTTGAGCATTTATTTCATTTAAAATTACCTTTTTCTATTTCTATGAACTAAATGAAAGAAACTGTCCAGTCCTGGAAAGGGGGACAGCCCTTCCAAATCCTCAAGTTCAAGGGACGTCCAGAACATCATCCAGAACCTTCTTTGTGTAATGCTGCTTTGATCCTAACAGTAACCACACATCACTTACGATGGATTAACCTATTGTCCAATTTTCCAAGAGCGGCTGTCTCCCACAGGATTTCTGATTTTGGTAATTTTCAACAGATTCTTCAGTCCTGAAGGTGACTGCCGAGCTGTTTTGTCTCAATAAGGCTGTATAACTTAGGCTGAAACCAGGCTATCTTTATTGCATTTCTATTGCAATTAATGCTGCAAAAATAATTGGGGAGGCCATCCATAAAACACCTAAACTTCGCTTCAAAATAAAACAACGGATACCCTTATATCCGAAAACGTCAAAATTATGCACGCTGGCATTTGGAGTCGATGCTCTCCTCGTAATGTGACTAAAGTACTTAAAGGATTTTGTAGAGAGAGTTGCAGGTACCCGCAATAACAGGATTTTGAACAGGGGAGACATTTTTAAGCGTGTTCCGAATTGAGATGCCACCCAAGCTTCCCTTCACGTCAATGCACATCACATGTAAAAAGGACAAGTTGAATTTTCTTTTGAGCAATGTACGCAATTAACTAAATTTGGTGCCAGAAAATCACGCTTTTGCTGAGAAATGCCCAGGTAGTCCTCGAATTTTGTCTTAGTTAGAAACATTGGTTTTTCTTTTATTATTGTCGATATTATTGAGGGGAGTACTTTGTATTTCTTTCATGAATACAAAGGTTCGGGTGACGATCTCCCGAGCAAAAGGATTTGTCTTCAAAATTTTGATTTTAATATTACAAAACATCAAAGAAGATAGACAATTCCATCTGTAAGATATAGCGCAATAATAATCGGGGAGACTGTCCATAAGACACCTAAACTAAACTTTAAATATAAAACAACCATACCCTTTAGCTCCGAAGACGTCAAAATTATTCACGCTGGCAACGGGAATCAGTGCCCTCCTCGTCATGGGATTAAAAGACTTAGAAAGAGGATTTCGTCCATAGAGAAATGCAGGTACCCGCAAACATTTTTTGACGGGACTTTGAACAGGGGAGAATTTCAGTGTGTTTCCAACTGAGATGCCACCTGACCTTCCCTTCGCCGCAATGCCCATCGCCATGTCAATATGAAAACTTGGATTTTCTTTTGACTTGGTTAGGAGTTATCAATGCACTCAATTAACTGAAATTGGTGCCACAAGATCGCGCTTTGGACTGAGAAACGCCCAAGTCGTGCTCGAATTTTGGCCTGGTTTGAAACATGCCATTTTTATTTTACTATCCTCGATTTTATCGAGGCGAGTGCTTTGATTTTATTTCCTAAATAAATGACGATCACCTAACCGAAAGGATTGAAATGAAATGAAAGTCTTTAAATGAAGTTCACCAGATTCAACTCACCAACAACAAACAGAAGTTCATCTAATAGACCAAAACACTTAATTCTCATTAGTTCTTATGACTTTGCTGATCATGCATAGTCTTTGAAATTAACATAGGGAAAAGGATCTAAGGATTCCCATAGCAGTTGTTGATTTAATATTCACATTTATTGATTTAATTTTCAATTTTTTTTGACAATATTGTATCAATACTTGTGACTTTAAAGTTGTTAGTGCTGATGATATCTACTCATAATTGAATGAAATGTATCCCTTAATTCTAAAAAGCAACCAATCATGTAATGCCACATTAACTACACAAGTATGGGTCTCCTTTATGTATGACCCGGTCTCACTTTTTGGGGGGGGGTTGTTTTGGACACCTTGGCAAAAATTGGGAGTGATTTGAAATTTCTTCATAGGATTTTGAGAAGCATGAAGTTAGAGTGCTCAACTAGTGGGTCCTCTCTCCTAATTGATTTGTGTGTCTTTTTATGTCATACACTCTACGATGTAATGTTATTACATTTTCATTGATTGATTTTTTGTATTCTAAGGAGGTTGAATTCACAATGTAAGAACAAGATTTTATACCATTCTAGACACTTTTAAAAAAAAATCTATAATTATTAATAAGTATAATAATCTTCATCCATATTCTAGAGAAACTAGATAGATTTTTCTTCTGAGGGAACCTATCCACTTTCTCTTTCAGTTTGAAGGCATCCATCTTCCCCTACTTAGGCTTTGATCACTATCCAGTCCAGTTATCGATCTTCAAATACAAGAAGCCAATGAAATGCCCTTTTAAGTTTGAAAACATGTGGATGAAGGACAACAACTTCTTTGATCTCATTGACAAGTGGTGGCACGAGGAGCAATTTACTGGCTGTAAAATGTTTTGTTTTGTTTCTAAATTGAAGGTCATCAAGCGTAAGCTTGTATAGTGGAATAGAGATCACTTCAAGAATATATTTACCACTAAACAAGAACCGGAGACGAATTGAAACAACTTCATGAAGAGACACTTCAACATGGTATGAATTCAGTGAGATTTCTAAAAGAGAAAGACCTGCTCAAAAACTATGAAGACAGTCTAGCTAAGAGACCTTTTGGGGGCAAAAGTCTAGGGATACATGGATGGCAGAGGGAGACAAGAACTCCAAATTCTTTCACACTGTGGCAAAGTGGAGAAGGGATGTCAATTGGATAGTGAAACTCAAAATAGTTGATGGCTCTTTAATTGAGAACTTGGAGGATATTGCTAAGGAGGTTGTCACTTACTTCCATAATGTGCTCAAAAATTGGGAGGGGTCATATTGGAAATCTCAGAAGGAGTTCCTAAACCATATTCCTTTCCTTGTCACTGAAGTACAAAATAATCTTTTGAAAGGAAAATTCACTAGGAAAGAGATAGAGGAGGCTCTCAAGCAATTGCATCCTAATAAGGCACGGAGGCCTAATAGGTGGGTTCTTTCATAAATGTTGGCATATTCTCGAAGATGAGCTGCTAGAAGCATTTGAAGAGTTACTAGAAACTCAAAGATATTTTTCCCAAAGATTAATAACACTTTCATTACCCTAATTCTGAAGAGGGAAAATGTCACAAGCTTGGAGAAATTCAAACACGTTTCTCTTTGCACCATGCTATATGTAAAGCGGAAAATCGCGACCGAACCCTAGTTGTTCTCCCCTCTTCCAACTCCGAGGAGAGAGAAGGGAGGTTCGCTAGGATTCGATGGTTTTCACTTAGGGGAGAGACTTTACATTCAAAAGAGGGGTTGAAACCCACAAGATCCAATCCCACGCAATGCAAAATTGGATGCTAAATGTGTTTCAAGGGTTAAGACAGCAAGGCTACCCTCTTTCGTAAAGAATGTTGATAGGAGAATTAAGCTAAGCATGCATAGAAAGTGATAAAGATTCGCTTATAAACTGAGATAGGAATACAGTATGAAGCTGCGGACCTGGAATTAGCAGTAAAATGTCGATACGGCGCTGTCCTGCAAATTTGAGCAAAAGTTGTCGGGACGATGGCGCCCGGCGCCACGGTCCACCGACAAATCCGCGAAACGAAGGGGGATCTGTTCGTCTCTGCACAAGGATTCCAGATCTTCAATTTCAGCCGCGTACCTGCAACCTACACACAGAAAAGCGAAGACGATTGGGGGGTTAGGGATTAGGGGTTTGCCTTTAGGTCAAACCCCGGTTTTGGAATTAACCAAGAAATGAGCAAGTGCTGTAAATGTAAATGACTGTAAAATAAGTACTAATACCTTGTTCTAAGGATGTTTGTATCCTTATGTGCGAAGGTTTAGATGTTGTATGTTGTATGTTGTAGCATGTAGTATGTGATCTCCTCTTCAATGGTTGAATCCTTGTCTTGAATGCAACACTTAGCCTTGAATGGAGACTTGAAATGATCAATTGCTTGAAGGAATGCTTGAATGCTTGAATGCTTGAGTATAATTTCCACGCTTTGTACACATATCCTCTTCATCCCAAATGAGAGAGAAAAATGTAGTTTATATACTTGTCAATTAGGGCTGATAGACTGATTTTCCCGACCTTAGGCCGACCAGGAAAGTTAATTTCCAATTGCAAACAAAAAGACCCGAGACCCCTTAGGAGACCGGGCCCAAAATAGGACCCAGGGACCAGGGCGCTGGGCGCCATGGTCCTGGGGACCAGGGCGCTGGGCGCCATGGTCCTGGGGACCAGGGCGCTGGGCGCCCTGGTCTTGAAGGACCAGGGCGCTGGGCGCTCTGGTCCCACCTCCCGGGACAACAGGGTGCAAGGAGGTTCAGGCCAAGGTGCTTGAAAAATGCAGTTTTCAGTGTCGTGAGCAAGTTTCAGGGTCTCCATTCAGGTTGCGTGTTGCGTCGCCATCGTGAAGACCGAAATGCAGTCGAAATTGCAAGTGTCGCAATTTTAGGACGCTACATTTAGCCCCCACTTTAGCGGGAGTATGTATGCTCATACTTCCGGTAAAGTACAAGGAAACAATATTGAAAGACTTTCACCACGTCAAGGAGGCAAGATACACCAAGCCCCCAGTGGACTAAGGATCTTACGACTTCGATTGACAAAGTAAAAGGGAAGATCACGAGGGAGAACCATGACTATCAGTAGTAAGATTCCCTCACTATGAGTCATGCAAGAAAGATATCAAAAATTTTCAAGGCAAGGTTAAATTTGCCAAGAAATTTTCAAGTATCTTGAAAAGATATGGACGGGATGTATGCCCCCCTACGTTAAAGCGATTGCACACGCCTCACCGGGGGTGATTGCTTTAAGGTAGTGATACACATAAGAAATGAGAAAGGAAAGGAGCACGTTATCGCAAGGATTTAGCCCCCAAGTGTGAGATAAGCCCAAGGATAATAGACACAAAACACAAAGCACAAGGTGACTTCACTTTCCTCGGGGTCAGTATGTTGTATGATAATTCATGTATATCATATGTATGTATGCATAATTGTTCTTCATTCCCCAATCAAGGAAGGTCACCTAGAAGAAGGGAACACATGTGTCTTTTGAGTCAACATGAGAGAGATCGAGAGATCTCAATGCTTTGCATCGTCCTCAAGTAGACAACACCAAGGACAACAAATAGAAGAATGAGAATAACATATAGAAGAAGTAACAAAAGAGAGGGGGAGAGAATCTGCTATGCTAATGTAACTAGTCTAGCATGTCATCTACCCCCCGATCTTGCTGATCAATGTTTCGGGAAGGCAGGGAACAGGCTAGAGGAGGAACATCCAACACAGCAGATGGAGCTATCACAAGATCCAAACAAGGGCTATGTTCATGTTCCGAGCCACATTGTTCTTGTCTAGGAGCTAGGATAAGTGCTTTAGAAAATTCATTAGATAAATGGTTATCGACATCAACAAGTTCATATTCACTATCAGAAGCAAGAGGAGTAATATTTTCATCATGAATAACATTTTCATCCATATCATCATCAAGATTTATAAAAATAGGATCTTTAACTCGCACAGGATCAAGACCATCATGCATCTTATGTTTAGGAGATTTAGGCTCAACGTCCGGCTGAGGAGAAAATGGAATAATGCTTGTTGAAGGTGTTTTTGGAGATTGCAAAGTTTGAGAAGCAGCTGCCTGAGCTCTAAGACGACGCTTTCATCGGCGTTCACGTGCAGAACGATTTCGTCTAGTCTTAGTAGGAAGTGGAGAAGACTGAGGAGGAGGAATGTTCTCATCCTTAGCACTTGGGTGTTTAGGTTGTGGTCTCTTAGGCTGGATAATAGGAGAAGAAGAAGGTCTCTTCTCTCTATAAAAAGAAGGAGGAGGAACTGCTCCATACAAAGGAGGAATATTTGGTTTAGGGAGAAGACCAAGTCCATCATGACGAGGAGGTATAGGTCTACTCTTAGGAAGTTTATTAGGTATAGACATAGTCACATCCATAGGGATGGGTTGAGAATCTTCTTGAGGAAAGACATTAGTTTTATCTTTCAAAGGAAGAACTTCCTTCTCAAGAATGATAGGAATATCAAGTTTAGGTGCTCTAGGTTCACTTAGAGATAGGATCATATCTGTTTTCCACTTTTGATAAGATTTGAAAAGATGATCACTTCGCGGAGGAAGAGATTGGAATTGTTTAGGCCAAAAGTAATCAATAGGAACACTAGAGGTTCTTTCAGCTGGTTTAAAGAGACTATGATTGACAGTAACAACTTCACCATTATGGGGAAATTTCAAACACTTATGAATAGGAGAAGCAATAGCTTTCATGGAAGATAGCCAAGGATAGCCAAGCTTCACACGAAATTGTTCGGAAGATGGAATAATAGCAAAGTTCACATCAAGAGATTTGTTATGGACCTCAATAGGCAATGTAATAGAACCAATTGCAGGAGAAGAAAATGCATCAAATAGTTTCACAATCACATCTGTTTTGTCATATATCACTTGATTCAATTGCAAAGTAAAAAGAAATTCTTCAGTAATAACATTAATCATGCACGAAGGATCAATAAGCACTCCACGGCAAGGTGTATTCTTAACTTTTGCAACTATGTATAAAGGACCATCAGGTGCCCTAATGGTTTCACTGGAATCAAATGTGATGGAAGGTTCTTTAGGGATTTCTTGCTGCTCTACAAAGTTAATCACATTCGGAGTCATAGACACAAGACCATCAGATGAGAGAGAGGAATCATTAGCCTCAATTGCATTAGAGGTATGAGAAGGCAATGGATCAGTGAAAATCTAAAGATTTTGGTTAGGAGGAGCTACAGATGTGTTGCCTTTATCATTCACTCCAGAAACAGAGATAGTATTGTTATCAATCAAATCTTGAATTTTACCCTTTAAAGAAAAACATTTTTCAGTATCATGCCTAGGCTGACGGTGAAATTGACAAAAAGATTTGTTATCAAAATAAGGTGAAGTAATCTTTGCAGGATCAATTTGTCTTATAGGAGGAAGAGTAAGCACATTTTGTTCCAATAACTTATTCATAATACTATGCAATGATTCATTCAAAGGAGTATACTTTCTTTCTTTCTTGAAAAATTTAGAAATAGGAGGCACACCTGATGCTGCATTCACATTGTTGTTGATGATGTTTTCATTGAATTTGATGGAATCTCTGTTCGGTTTAAACTTCCCAAATGGTTGTTGACTGCTATCACCCTTATCACTCGGAGCCATAGGATGTGATTGTTCCATTTGACTCACAATCAGTTGATAATTGTGAAGAGTGGCGCACAACTGTTGGAAAGAAGTAAACTCAGAAAACAGAAGTTTGTCTCGAATATCTTTTTGTAAATTAGAAATAAAGATTCTTTGAATATCATTGTCAGGCACTGGAAAAGAAATTTGAGCATACAAATGCTTATATCTACCAATGAAATTAGTCACTTTTTCTTTAACACCTTGTTTACAATGCATTAAATCAATCAAAGTAACCTTAGGACTTATATTGTTTTGAAATTGTTGAATGAAAGCATTTGCAAGTTGTTCGAAAGAAGTAATAGAATAAGAAGGCAACGAGCAATACCATTGTAGGGCTTTGTCTCTTAATGTTCTAGTGAATAGTTTTGCAAGCAACCTTTGGTCATAAGCAAAATCGGTACATATTGTTTGAAAAGTCTTAACATGTGTTAGAGGATCTCCTTTACCATTATAAAGTTCCAAATGCGGGATTTCAACATGTTTAGGAGGGATAGCTCGAACAATGTCAAGAGAAAGTGGGCTCGCAACGTCAAATGTGGGCACACTAAACTTAGATTGATTCATAGAGGCAATTTGTTGCTGTAAAGAAGAGACAGTTTGTGCAAGATTGTTAATGGTCGCTTCGGTCGAAGAGTTCATATTAGATGTGTTAGATTGAGATGGAGGTATTATGTTATTGAAAGAAGGTAAAGAGTAAGGTGGTGGGACTCTATGATAATTAGTCATAGGAGATGATTGGACAGGAGGAATACTACAAGGAGGGATGGAATGGTTAAATGAATTGCTCCCTTGCGTCATGTTCATTTGTGGTGATATAATAGGGACACTCATTGAAGGAATGAATGAAGAAGTCGGATTGAATGAAGGAAGAGGGTTAATTGAAGAAGAAGGATTTCCCCCATGACTAGTAATCACGGGAGGAATGTCTTGTATAGAAGTAGCCATGATGTTTGATGTAAAGGTAGGTATACTAGCAATAGGAGTTGTCAAAGGAATAGAATGATTGACTTGAGTAGGAGGTTGTGTATAACCTAAATTTTCAGCACAACTCTTCATAGGCATCACATTTGAATCCACAATGTGTGCAATACCACGCAAAATATCAATTCCATTCTTATCACTTTGAAGCATACATTTTAGACCCTCAACTAAAGGAAGAGCTTGACTATCAGGGTATTCTTGAGACATCCATTGTCGAAAATCGTCAAATTGGTTATCCAATTTCGAAAGTTGTTCTTTAGAAACCTCATGGAGAGCTTCTTCATCATTAGGAGGATTAGAGGAATTACCCATGTCTTCGTTAAAAAGGCTATTCAAATTAGGTTCCATCTCCTCAGTAGTTAAACCTCGGAAAGACTTAATTCTACGGCTTCGTCTAACGGGAATAGTGTAAGTAGGGCTTATTGTTGTAAAACTCATGCACTAGAAAGAGAGAGAAGATTTTGAATTTAGAGGTAGCAATTTTCAGTAAAATCAGCCAATCTTCTGGATTTAAGCTGTTAAATGCAATCATGACAGTCTCCCGAAATTTTGGAAAAAATGTCCAGGACCGTGGCGCCCGGAGTGCAACACGGTCCTTGCAACTTTTTTCGAAATTTGCAGGGATGAAAGGTATGATGATTTTAGAGCTAATCTGAAAAAATTGAGTGATTTTACGATCTGTAGATAGGCCAAATTAAAGTTGTAATCTCAAAATTGAACCTTATCAAGATTGTCGAAAAATGCAAAAATTTGAATTTTGAAAAAGAGAGGGAAACTGAAATTTTGAATTTTATGATTTTAGAGGGAATGTCAAGAGCAATGCAAATTTTGAAATTTGAAAATTGACTCAATTTCACGCAAAATTCAATTTTGAAAGCGGAAATCAAAGTTGTTGTAATTAAGCACTTCATTTCAAAAGTCACAAAATGCAAGAATTTGAATAAAGCACTGAAATTTTTAATGAATGATAACACACTTTTCAGATTTAGGACAGTAAGAACACAATTTTGACACAAAATTTCAATTTCAATGATTTTTAAATGTTTAGAAGCCTTAATCCAAGCAATCACAAGACCAACTTTGACTGTTATTTTGAAGGTGTTAACATTGATAAAATCAGCCAAAATTCTGGATTTTAGCAGGAAAATACAGTAAGATCTCGCTCCCGAAATTTCGGAAAAAATGTCGAGGATGATGGCGCTCAGCGCCACAGTCCTCGCAACTTTTTTCCAAATTTTCAGGGATGAAAGATATTGTGATTTTATTGCGGAATCCAAAGTTACAGCTGATTTGGAGATGTTTTGATCAGTGAAATTGTCGGACAAAGGTTGAATCAAGAGGGTTTCAAAAATTAGGGTTTTGACATTTAACCACTTAATTTTCAGAATTAAAGCACAAATATGAATTGAAAATTTGTAATAGAAGGGCAGATCTGAAACAGGCATTAACATTTAGACATTTCGCAGGTTCAATTACTAAAAAGAAAATTTAGGGTTTTTATGCAATCACCTCTAAAATTTTGCAAAAGATGAAAATGTAATCAATTTTTTTTTCAGATCTAAGCATGAAAAATCAGAAAGGATGTTCACGTCGGGTTCACCAAAATGTAAAGCAGAAAATCACGATCGAACCCTAGTTGTTCTCCCCTCTTCCAACTCCGAGGAGAGAGAAGGGAGGTTCGCTAGGATTCGATGGTTTTCACTTAGGGGAGAGACTTTACATTCAAAAGAGGGGTTGAAACCCACAAGATCCAATCCCACGCAATGCAAGATTGGATGCTAAATGTGTTTCAAGGGTTAAGACAGCAAGGCTACCCTCTTTCGTAAAGAATGTTGATAGGAGAATTAAGCTAAGCATGCATAGAAAGTGATAAAGATTCACTTATAAACTGAGATAGGAATACAGTATGAAGCTGCGGACCTGGAATTAGCAGTAAAATGTCGATACGGCACTGTCCTGCAAATTTGAGCAAAAGTTGTCAAGACAATGGCGCCCGGCGCCACGGTCCTCCGACAAATCCGCGAAACGAAGGGGGATCTGTTCGTCTCTGCACAAGGATTCCAGATCTTCAATTTCAGTCGCGTACCTGCAACCTACACACAGAAAAGCGAAGACGATTGGGGGGTTAGGGATTAGGGGTTTGCCTTTAGGTCAAACCCTGGTTTTGGAATTAACCAAGAAATGAGCAAGTGCTGTAAATGTAAATGACTGTAAAATAAGTACTAATACCTTGTTCTAAGGATGTTTGTATCCTTATGTGCGAAGGTTTAGATGTTGTATGTTGTATGTTGTAGCATGTAGTATGTGATCTCCTCTTCAATGGTTGAATCCTTGTCTTGAATGCAACACTTAGCCTTGAATGGAGACTTGAAATGATCAATTGCTTGAAGAAATGCTTGAATGCTTGAATGCTTGAATATAATTTCCACGCTTTGTACACATATCCTCTTCATCCCAAATGAGAGAGAAAAATGTAGTTTATATACTTGTCAATTAGGGCTGATAGACTGATTTTCCCGACCTTAGGCCGACCAGGAAAGTTAATTTCCAATTGCAAACAAAAAGACCCGAGACCCCTTAGGAGACCGGGCCCAAAATAGGACCCAGGGACCAGGGCGCTGGGCGCCATGGTCCTGGGGACCAGGGCACTGGGCGCCCTGGTCCTGAAGGACCAGGGCGCTGGGCGCTCTGGTCCCACCTCCCGGGATAGCAGGGTGCAAGGAGGTTCAGGCCAAGGTGCTTGAAAAATGCAGTTTTCAGTGTCGTGAGCAAGTTTCAGGGTCTCCATTCAGGTTGCGTGTTGCGTCGCCATCGTGAAGACCGAAATGCAGTCGAAATTGCAAGTGTCGCAATTTTAGGACGCTACACTATATAAGATAATGGCTAAGGTAATGGCCAATAGACTAAAAGGCATTCTCCCTAGTATTATTCCAAAGGAATAGACTAGTTTTGTTCCTAGGAGATCTATTTTTGATAGGGTTATCATCGCTCAAGAGGTGATACATTTAGTCCAAAAAAATAGAGAACCTAGTATGCTCATGAAGTTGGACATCAAAAAGGCCTATGATAAGATGGACTAGAGATTTCTCTACAAAAATCTTGAGGCCTTTGGATTCTGCAACAAGTGGATTAATTGGATCTTCTATTGCATTCGAGGCCCAAGATTCTCCATCCTAATCAATGGGTCTCCCAAACAGTTTTTTAAGATATCAAGGGGCCTTAGATAGGGGGATCCTTTGTCTCCCTTCTTATTTATCATTATGGCAGATGCACTAGGCAAAACATTCAAGAATTCACAAAGAAATGGTTTGATTTAGGGGATTCAAGACACAAATGACTTTGAAATTTTGACTCATTAGCAATTTGCTAATGATACCATGTTGTTTGTTGTGGGGAAGAGGAAATAAGAAATTCAATTCAAGAATATTTTGAGGCATTATGTTGAAGCTTTTGGTTAATCAATTATTCAAGATAAATTAGAAGTATTTATTTATTCACTTGAGTTGAGGAAGGAGACAAAGATTTTAAGGATTTTCGACTTTAAGGAAAGGAAATTACCATGTTGATACATAGGCCTCCCTTTAGATAAAGGAATTAGAACCACTAAGCTATGGGATCCACTAGTAGATAAGATGGATAAGCGATTATCCACATGGAAAGGAATATGGCTCTCTCGGGTAGGTCAAGTCATGATGTTGAAAGCAATTATCTCTGCATTGTTGATTTATTTGTTGTCATGCCTAGCTCTTTCCTTTGGGGCTAACAATAAAATGGTCCAAAAGATGAGGAAAGTCATTAGCAAGGCCTTGGAGAGAAGAAGAAGATTGCTATGATTTCGTGGGATGAGATTTGTAGGGCGAAGGAATATGAAGGTGTGGGCTTAATGAACCAAATATGGCATTGTAGTCACATAAATCTGTCCATTTTAATTAAATGAATATTTCATATTTATTTGATTAAAAATCCACTAGCCATCAGTTAATTAAATTAATTTAATTAATTCATCTTCAAAACATTCTCCTATTAATTAAATAAATTATTCAATTTATTTTAATTCATTCATTCAACCAAATTCACAAACAATTAAATGAATAAATTCTATTTATTCAATTTAATCCTCTTTCCTCTTTTAAATAAATTAAATAAAATATTTATTTAAATCATTTATTCCCCCCCACTTGCATTTTCCTACATCTCCCACTTGCCCTTCCTAAATTCTTCTAGAACTAATCAATTAGCCTAATCCATCCCCTAATTATTGTCACATTCCTAAGCAACTTGGAGTCACTTCTCAAAGACTTCAAAGTCTTTGAAAAGCATTAAATGTTTGGTGTGTTCAACAATTTAACCTCTAAAGTCTTCCAAACCATTTATGGCTCTTACATGACCATTTATGGTTAACCCCTAACTCAACCCTCATGTGACTCATGTGTCTCCTCAAGCATTTATTGTTTTGACTCTGGTTATCCATTTAACCCTTGCACAAGAGTTTATCCATTGGATAAAGGCTTTATTCTTTGAATAAAGAATTTATTCACTCAACCCAACCTTGACTTTAACTCCCAAGTTAACCTTCAAGTCATGTCAAACATTTAATGTTTATTCCCTCTCCTCTCAACTTATCTCACATTGACACTTGTCATCCTGGGATGGGGTTGAAAGTCCTCACATGGATTTGATATCATTCAATCCTGACCCTTGTTGAGATTACTCAATCTCAACCATCCATTGCTCCATTTTTCCTATAAATAGAGCCCACTTCTTCATAATCTAGATCCTGAAAACTTGTATGCATTTAATCTATAGGCACTTTTAGAGAGCATTTAGCATCATCATATTCACTCTTTTGGTTTAAAATCAATTAGTTAATTAGATAAATATCTTATTTCAGCTTTTATTCACACTTGCATAACATAAGTCATAATCATCTACAATCTTGAATCTTCATAAGTATCCATAGTGCAAAAAGCTGCTGAGAGCTACACTAATTTGGAACTTGGAGAGGAGAGGAACAAGGGAGAAGGAGCTAAGAGCATGTTAAAAGGTATTCGGAGATGCCTTGTTGTATTTGCTTTCATAAGTAAATATCTTATCATGTTTTTAGTGTCTCTTTTGATATGCCTGCTTAGATTAGTTTTTGGTTGATTAACACTAACGGTTTCTTGTGTTTTTGTGTGTTATATGACCGCAGGATTTTGTCTAATCTTTGCCCCATTTCACAGAGCATCATTTGGTGAACCCGACGTGAATACAACAAACAACAACATTTTTTTTTACCAAACTAACTTTTTGATTGTTTAGCTTGACACACAGGTCGCGCTTTGGCGCTTTTTCTCGCGCTTTAGCGCTATTGCAATTTGATATTTTAGCGCTACTATAGGTACAATAGCACTATTGTCTCAAATTTAGCGCCATTGTCCATATATTAGCGCTTTTGAGCCTTAACTAGCGTTTTTGTCCATATTGTAGCGCACTTGTTTTACTATTTAAATTTTTTAGTTTGGGGCGTTTGTCTATCTTTTAGCGCGTTTGTGTTAAGTAGCGCTTATGTTTTCACACAGAGTGGCACTATTGTAACAGAACGTTGTAAAAAAACGTCATGTAACCGATAAAATAAATTTCCTTAGGCTTGTGGAAGCCCACCATATGGTCGGATTTTACTAACCTTTCGCTTCATGTGCAGGTTTTAAAACTAATCATGTTTTGTTATTTAAAAATCAAAAACTTTCATTTGGTGCTCTAAAAAAAATCACAACACAAATTTTGTTTATTTGCAAGTTAGGATTCAAATTTTCATTTGGTGCTCTAAAAATCACAAAAACAAATTTACTTTCATTGCAAGTTAGGGATACACTCTATTTTGGTGCTTAAAACAAGACAAGACAAATTTTATTTCTTGCATCAAACTAAAATTCACAATCAACACTTCATTTTTGTGCAAGTTAAAAAGAATCCCAAATTTGTCAAAGTTGTTCTCAAAATTATTTACTTCATGCATACGTGTTTCAATTTCAGTTGACTAGGATTTTCAATTCTTAGTTACTCAAACATATTGCCTTTGAAGTTAAAAAGAACATCATGGTTGTTGGAGCAACATCTCCAAATAGATAGAACATCATTGCAATGACAAGTTAAAAAGAACAAGTGTATTGTATGCTTGGCACCCTTGTGCAAAAGAGTTGGTCGAGTGGTCCTACTTCTAACACACACTATCCTCTCCCTTGGCTTTCGTGGTCCTAGGTGCAAGATAAAAATGTTAGTAACACTCAAGTTTTATATTTTTAAGAGAGGCTTGCCAAGAGACACATCACTCTTGGGAACAACCTCGCGTGGTAAATCTTTTGAGCCACTATAGAAATTAGGTGAGAGCGAAAGTTGTAGCCTTGGGTATAGTTTTTCCTACAGTGTAACTTGCCGAAAGGACAAATGGGCCCCACCACAAGTTACAAGGCTCTTAAGTGAGTCACTGCATAATGAACTTATGTCCAAAAACATCAAAAATTACTAAACACCTTTAAGTAGTAGCCCACTCTTTCTATTGATTGAGGATATTTGTGAAAAAATCAGTGCAAGAGCATAGATGGTTTTGCTCCCAAGATACTCACCATACATATTTCCTTGAGTAGAAACATAGCTTTTTGAAAGGTTACTTGTAGCCCGATAAAAGTGGTGACTCCCCCATCATAGGGATCATCTATTTGTTATGCTCGCGCAAGACTTAGTATATCACATCCTTACCTGCCACAACGGGATTCGTAAGGTATGTAGTACCAAAGTCGAAGAAATATCAAGATGTGGGCTGAAATTATCGCAACTAGCCATTTGACCTTAGGGATAAAAAGTGCTTGAAGTATTTTTGTTTTTGAGTCAAGACCAGTGCAAATTGAGTCGACTTCAGGCTTTGGAAACACCTAAAATACATTTGAAGGAAAGGGTCATAAAAAGTTCAAAAGATTGGGTTAATCTAGACCCATACTTACTTGTGCCTTTTGAGGCAACATTCTTGTGTTTGTGTGCTTGCTTTATTTTCTTGTCAAAGAAACATCATAAACCCAAAATCAAAACAAGTATTCATCCAGCACAAACATTTTCAAAACACAAAAAGATCAAAAACAAAGAGCAATAATCAAAAGTATCAAACTATATGACCATTCTTCACATCTTGAGAAAGAAGAATCTTCATCAAAACATCAACTTGAAGAAAAGACCATTAAGCTCAAAGGCTCTTATCAAAAAGAGGAAATTCTTCTATCTTAATAGACAAATCTTTGTCTCTCATAGAACCTTCCTACATCACATGTGTCTTTACCTTCAAGGGAAATCAAACGAGTTTGATCAAAAATCATTAAACCGCAGAGCTTTTATGCAATATCGAGCTTTGAGTTATCACAAGAACAAAGGAGGCAAAATCAATCCTGCCTTCTTTCCAGATATTTGTATCACATATAACTCGGCTAGGGAAGAACCGACAACCCCTGAACAAGAAGAGGAAGAGTTTGTTCCTTTTGTAACACAAAGTTTCTATTCAAGTTCACATCTCATCCATTATCATATCCATATCTCATCAAATCCACTTCCAACTCTCAAAACATCAAAAGGTTTTTGTCCTAAGTTCTATTTCAAAATATTGCTTGAATCAAACACAAACATATCACTTTTTAGAGTGTCTCTACATCTAGGATAAACTCATCCTAAGAGACATTTCTACGCAAGTTAAAACTAGTCTATGAGTGAATCCTCTCATTACTAGGTGGTTGAGTCTGTAACACATCTCAGATCTCTCTCAACCTTATCACATCAAACTTTGTCAATCAAACACAACAAGCAATTCAGGAAAGCACTTTGGTAACATTTACCTTTAGTGCTAGGGATCCGTATGCAAAACACTTCACCAAACATCAATCTTTCATTCCATCACCAACTCATCATCATTTTCATCAAAATTCAAACAAAAACTTGTAAAACAAAATGGCTCATACCAGATCCAGGTCTAGACAACAAGAAATTGAAGAGGAAGAGGAGGAAAATCTTAATGAATTCCAAGAAGCTCTTAGAGGAAACGCAAATGATAAAAATCCAAGTACTCCTACTCCTGCAGCAATAGAAAGGGCACAACCCAACCCTCTCTTTAATAGACTTTTTGACGAAATACTCAGGAGCAATGTGGATGCTCACTTTTTAAGACTGGCTCAAGAGGGGGCTAAACTACCCTCTGACTTTGACGTTGCACAACTAAGACAAGCATCAGAATGTCAAAGTCATAATGAGGATGAAAGAGGTCGAGATCACATCAGATATAACCTTCATCAAGGTAATCCCCCACCTCCTCCTCCTCCAAATGAAATAGACATGTTGCGGCAACAAGTCGAAAATCTCACCCAACAACTTCATAGTGGTGTAAAAACTAATCAATTTTCACTCAATGACATTTGTCCCTATCCCTTTGATAGGAATCTTCATATGCCACTTTTCCGCGAGGGTTTGAAACACCCAAGTTTGAAAAATATAGAGGAAAAGGAGATCCTCGTGATCATGTTAGAGAATTCCATTCAGCTTGCCTCAAAGTGGCATACGAGGATACTTACCTAATGCGACTTTTTTCTCAAAGCTTGGGAGGAACAAACACATCATGGTTTTCCCGATTACCAGGTGGCATTAGGACCTTTGAAGAGCTAGTCTAGAAGTTCTTGGCACATTACTCACACAACATTGAATGTGATATCACCATGGTTGATCTATGTAACACTAAACAAAAACCAGGTGAGCTATTTTCAGTCTTTCTGCAACGATGGCATCAAATGTCTAGCAGACGTTCTCTTCAGTTACCTGAACAAGAACTAGTGGAAATATTTATTTCCAACTTAAATGATGAAATGGAATTTCACCTAGACGTAAAAGACATAGATTCTTTCAATGACATGATCACCAAAGGTCTAGAATGTGAGCGGGCTCTCATCAAAAAAGGGCTTATCAAAATATATAATGAACCAAAGGATGGCCCTCGCCCGCGCTTCAATAGTGACAAGCCTAACTTCTAGAACAAAAATAAAAACGTTGTCAATGACGGGGTTGTGGATGCAAGAACTATCAAAAGTGCACAACCTGTGGTCCGATTTGCAGGACAAAACCCCCCACCCAAGAATAACACAGTTGCTCCTCCAAATCAAGGATGCAACACATCTCAAGAGGAACCTAGACAATGTCAACAAAATTTTAAACCAAAACGAACATACACTCCCTTAGGGGAACCCATCAAAACAGTGTTACGTCAGTTGGTTTCTCAAAATCTGGTTACCTTACCCAAAACATCAAATTATGAACCTCAAGTCAAACCTTCATGGTGGAGGGATACTGAACATTGCGATTTCCATCAAGGGAAAGGACATAAGACAAGCAATTGTCACAGATTGAAAGATCTTATTCAGGATCTTATTGACCGAGGTGAAATCAAAATCAAAGGACATGACCCAAAGACAACAAACAATGATCATCTCATGTTTAAAAATCCACGTCCATCACATGATCAAAGGGGTCCTTCCACTTCAGGGAGAAACACAAATACCACTGATTATATGCAAGCCGCGTATAATTACACTATGAATCACCTATATGATGCCAATGAACAAATTGCAACTATTACCATCAAAAATCCCAACTCCACTAGCAATGTTGTTACACGTCATGGCAAGATTAACATAAAAGCAGCTCCACAAGGCACCACATCTATCCCAAAGCAGTATAACCTTGTGGAACAGTTAGACAAAACACCCGCATTGATATCTATCTTAGAGCTATTGCGCCTATCCCCATCCCGTAAAGCAATTTCGGATCAAGCTCTCCAAGAGGCGTCAGTCCCTGCAAATATAAATACAGATCAGTTCCAAGCCATGGTTGGAAATCTAAGGTCATCACCTTGTCTCACTTTCTCTGAAAGTGACAACACATCCTTCTAGCAACCTCACAACGCCTCACTCCACATTGAAGGGTTTATCAACCAACATAGGATCAAGCGAGTCTTGATCGATAATGGAACAAGATTGAATATCTGTACACTACAATTAGTCACAACTTTGGGATATGCAATTGAATCAGTGGATCCCTGCAAAAAGATCACAATCAAAGCCTATGATGATGCTGAGCATTCATCCAAAGGATCTGTTGTGCTACCAATCCGAGTGGACCTTGTGGTGAAACACATCATCTGTCAAATTCTGGACCTTCCTCTGCCATACAATTTATTATTAGGAAGACCTTGGATACACGCCATGCAAGCCATTCCATTCACATACCATCAGTGTATCAAGTTCCCGCATAATGGTGTAGAAATCACAATCCTGGGTGTTGCAAACCCCTTTGCATATTATCATAATATCAGTCATCAACCAAAGATTACCGTTCCCAACAATAGAGAAGCCATCTCCTCCACATCATACGTAAGTCCAGCCTCTCTTTCCAGTTCAAACACTACTATACCCAAGCAAGAGAATCTCAAGATGAAGATAGCAGAGGAAGGTCCTGGGGAGTACAATTTGAGCCAACTCTTTTGTGTTGGACAAATGCCTACTTCTCCTAGAACTCATGGTAAACCTCAATGGTTACTTCAACAACCACTGATCAAGCCAGCATGTACTTTGACAACATTGATCCCTGGAAAGAGTCAAGAAGAAGAGACCAGAGATGAGGACTTAGCAGAATGGATCTATAAAGATCCTATGACCACAAAAATACCACAAGCTACGCTTCCCACAAATCAGTATGGCAAAGGTCTACTCATTATGTAAAGAATGGGTTATGATGGTCAGAGTGCTCTAGGACCTTGCAAGCAAGGATGACATGAACCGCTGCAGCCAGAATTAAAACCCAAAGATAACACTGGCCTAGGTTTTCAAAAGGAGATTCTTCCTAAGCTCAGATTCAAAGGAAAACCCAGCAAACCACTATATCAGCCTATTACAAAGAGGTCATCTTTGATTATAAAAGCAACATCAAGCACCATAGCAACTACCCCATTGAGACTAAAAATCCCCGCAAAACCATCTACGACACCAATCATCCCACCAATCAAACCAGCAACCTCATCAGCAGTAGCAATAACATCAATAGCACCATTAGCAGCAACAACTGTATCAGCACCCACAACAGTATCTATGACACCAGCAATTCCAGCAGAAGCAGCAGAGTCAACACTACCGATACTCCCCGTATCGGATTCATTGATCCTCATAATCCTTCCTGTAGCACCAATAATTTCATCTACAAAGGTACATCAACCGATCACACCTACAGTATTTAACTCAAAGGATATCCCAGTATGGTACAATAATCGGTTACTAGAAAGTGACTCAGAAACTGACTCACATGAGTCAAAAATTGATTCCATACAGCTTAATACTTCAGATGAGGATGACACGTCACCACCTCCACCTCGCAAAGACATCCCTATTTACGGAGAAGCACAGATAAAGACCTCTTGGGTTCTTGAGTTGGAAACTTCTTCCACAGACCCTATGTCACATACTACGTCTGATTCTGACAGGGTGAGTACCATCAACAACCTTCACCACAATGTCTTAACCCTCACTGACACATCTAACGAACTTAACCTAATCGATGAGGTAATGCCCATTATCCATCCTGAACTCATCAAATGGAACCAACCTAATCCTCCATGTCTTGACCTTTTCCAAAACGATGAAGCGATCATTGAATTTTTGGAACTATGGGATAACATACCAAGCGGGGATCACAAAGCTAGATTCACCATTGAACTTAATAGCGCAACATACTTTGGGGCAGATGCCAAACCTTTCAGCTGCAAAAATATAACAATAAAACATGGATCTTCCAGTGAAAACCACACTGTGGCGCTATTTGATCCCACAAAAGTAAAAAGAAAGAGTGTATCCAATGGTGAAAACCTCTCTGAGGCACAGAAGGATGAAAGGTTTGACATTCTCTCCTCTAGTACACAACAGGAACGATCGACAATTCTCATTGAGGAAACAAAAGAATACAATGTGGGGACTCCTGAAACTCCTCACCACATACATCTGGCATCTCTTTTAACTCCAAAGGAATAACCTAAGTTTGTAGAGTTGTTCCAGAAACGTCAGATCAACTTCGCATGGTCATACGCAGACATGCATGGGCTTGATCCTGATTTAGTCATGCATCACCTCACCATAGCATAAGGAGCCAAACCTATCAAGCAGAAGCTTTGCAAGATGCATCCTTGGATTGTAGTACTAGTCAAAGCAGAACTTAAGAAACTCCTAGATGTTGGTTTTATCAGACCAATTGATTATGTAGATTGGATATCCAATATTGTGTATGTCGGCAAACAAAATGGGGACATCTGTATCTATACTAACTTCAAAGATCTGAACAAAGCATGTCCTAAAGATGACTTCCCTCTACCAAACATCGACATAATAGTGGACCTAACAACAGGACATGCCATGCTTTCTCTCATGGATGGCTTTTTAGGGTACAACTAGATAAAGATCACACCTGAGGATCAACATAAGACGACCTTCACATGTCCATGGGGCACATACTACTAGAATGTCATGCCTTTTGGTCTAAAGAATGCATAAGCGACCTATCAAAGAGCAATGACCACCATCTTTCATGACATGATGCATACCATAATGGAAGATTATGTTGATGACTTACTGGTAAAATCACTAACAAGAGAAGGTCATCTAGACATATTAGAGAAAATCTTTGACAGACTGAAACAATATCATGTTCGACTCAACCCAAAGAAATATGTCTTTGGAGTAACCTCAGGGAAGCTTCTAGGATACATTATCTCAAGCAAAGGAATTAAGGTCGACCTCGCAAAGGTCAAAGCAATCATGGACATGCCACTCCCAAGAATATCAGTCAACTAAGGACATTGCAAGGACGACTTCAATCCATCTGAAGATTCATTGCACAATTGGCAGATAAGTCTCACCCATTTACACACCTTTTACACAAAAACATCCACTTTCAATGGGATGCTAGATGTCAGCAAGCATTCCAAATGCTAAAAGACTATCTCATGAATACACCATTGTTGATTCCACCAGATCCAAGTAGGCCTTTATTACTCTATATATCAGCAACAAATACAGCATTAGGTGTACTATTGGCACAACACAATGTAGAAGGGAAAGAGTGTGTTGTTTACTACATCTCTCGTACACTGGTTGGCTATGAACTCAATTACACACCTATTGAGCGAGCTTGCCTAGCAGTAATCTTGGCAACCACTAAACTGAGGCACTATCTGTTGACACATAAAGTACAGCTAATTGCAAAGATTGATCCACTCAAATACTTACTCAGCAAAGCAACATTGACAGGCCGCTTGGCTAAATGGGTGATGATTCTAAGTGAATTTGACATCGAGTATGTGGACCGTAAGGCTATCAAAGGACAAGTTATTGCAGATTAGTTGGTTGATGCTCCCCTCATAGGCGATCATCCTCTCATTTCCAATTTTTGAGATGAAGAGATATTCATGATCACAGCAGCACAACCATGGATACTATACTTTGATGGTTCATATACTAGGCATGGCTCGGGGGCAGGCATTCTGTTTATCACACCTCAAGGTGATAGCATCCCGAAGTCTTACAAACTCACATTTCCATGTACAAACAACATAGCTGAATATGAGGCCTTGATCATGGGACTCAGGCTAGCCATACAATGGAAGTTACAAGAACTACAAGTATATGGCAATTCCCAACTAGTCATTCGACAAGCAACAGATGAACATCAGACCAAGGATGACAAATTCATGCCATACAAGCAAATGGTGGACAAATTAAAAACATCATTCACTACTATCACCTTTGAGCAGATACCCAAAGATCAGAATCAAGCTGTTGACGCTATGGCTACCATTGCATCTCTCCTAGATCTTCCACATAATTCAACATGCTATGAGTTCTTGGTAGAACAACTTTGGATTCCCGCTTATGATATCCCCAAATCCGAGATGATATGTCACCTTGTTGGTTCTGAATCCCCATGGTACGGTGAGTTATACACCTACCTCCACGATCACACACTCCCTCCTAACCAATCAAATAACCAGCGTAAAACCTTCATTCGCCAAACCACTCGATATACCATTATTGTTGAAACCCTATACCGACGCAGTCTTGATGGTACTCTCCTTCGATGCCTAGAGCAAGATGAGATAACAAAGGCCTTGAAAGAGGTACATGAAGGAATTTGTGGAACTCACGCAAGCGATCTATCACTAGCTAAGAAACTCCTGCGCACTGGATACTATTGGCCATCCATGGAAAAAGACTCCTACTATTTTGTCAGAAAATACAAGAAATGCCAAGTTCATGGATATCTGATACATGCACCAGCACAGGAATTGCAACCAATCACAACACCATGGCCCTTTTGCCAATGGGGCCTTGACCTTGTGGGTAAAATCCATCCATCTTCATCCAACGACCACAAATTCATTATTACCGCCACCGAATACTTCACAAAGTGGATCGAAGTTGTTCCACTTACTCGAGTTACCAACAAGCAGATCGCCTCATTCATCCTTAATTACATCATCTGTCAGTATGGTGTACCCATGTCTATCATCACAGATAACAGGCTTCCTTTCAAAAATCAAGATGTCTGTGAACTTTGTGAGAAGTTTCACATCCAACACCGCTTTTCCACTCCCTATTACCCACAAGGAAATGGTCAAGCCAAAGCATCAAACAAGAACATATTAAGAATCCTCAAGAAGACAGTCAATGATGTCAGTCGTGATTGGCATGTTCAATTGAATCCAACACTATGGGCATACAGAACTAGCATATGAACCCCTACAGGCGCAACTCCCTACTCACTAGTCTATGGCATAGAATCTATCTTACCTATTGAGGTCGAGATACCATCTCTATGGGTTTCCTTACACAATCTCATAGATGATGAAGCATATAGAGTATCCCGTCTCCAAGATTTAGAGCTACTTGATGAGAAGCGACAAGCTGTACACAATCATCTCAAGGCCTATCAACAGTGTATGAGCAGAAGCTATAATCATCGAGTTAGACCTCGTACATTCGAGGTAGGTGATCTTGTTCTTCGAGAAAATCCTCATAACCAACCCAACAGAGAACATCAGGGAAAGTTTGAATCAAACTGGCTGGGTCCATATGTTATTACTATTGTATTTGGGTTCGGGGCATATCAGTTGGCTACTTCAGAAGGAGAACTGCTAGCAGATCTGATCAACAACATGTACCTCAAACGGTTTTATACATAAGCTGCACAAAGCATCAAGATCCCATACATATCGGCAACAACATCAGAAACATTCAAATAAATGTCCTAAAGAAAATACAAAAACATCAAAATAGTAAAGAAAAATTATGCATCCAAACGGTGAACAACCACTCTGGTGGCACCTTGGGTAAGTGCGATGGTGAAAACCTGGCAAACAAGTGCCACTCATAAAGGCTATGGCTCCATTGTCTTTCAGACTTGTTGCAATCACATTCACTCATCCATTCGTCCAAACCATGGCTTGTTATTAATCTGCAATCAAGGATAGTATTGCATGTGTCTCGCATCCCACTTTTTCATAGTCATGTCTAAGTTGGGGCAATACCCTTAACTTATTTGATGGAAGTGGATTCTGCATTACTTGTAATTCATTGGTTCTTCGTTCAAAACTGTCTCACAAAATCCAAAAACATTCAAAACAATCACAAAATCCAAAAACACTCAAAAACTATCTCACAAAATCCAAAAACATGATAAAACATAAAAAATCAATCAAAAACATGGCAACGCATTGTACATACATTTTTCAAAGCAGATACCAAACAAAACATTGTGAAAGACTCCAACAATGACCACTTATCCAATCAACCAAACAATCAACATCAACGCACCCACTGTCTTAAAACAAGGATGCATCCTTCCTTACCAAAACAAAGACAAGATGAAATTTTCTTTGACAAGAAAATTTTGTTTAAGCTATCAAATACTTGGTTGATTTGTAGGTTATTCATTTCGTTTATATATATCAGGTTCCTACAGCATTGTTTGTGTATCTTCTGTGAATTATTCTGATGAAGTATTGGGGCATGCACTAATGGTGTCTATGTGGGAAGTTCACTAAGCTACGTGATCTTATGAGAAATACATTCATGGATCACTACGGCTTGCTGACTACAGCGTATACCTCAACCATATGAGCATGAACCATTATCAAGGGTCCATATTCTTTATTCTTTATATATGTTGTTTGCTTATAGGTACCATGCTCCATCCTTGGTTCCTACTGCCTCCTCCAAACTCGATAAATGGTTTATCTCTGATTACGATATGAACTTGTCTCAGGATATGATCGGAAAAAGATTAGGGAGGGCATTCCAAGTCATGCAGGAAAGGAGATAATCCTTGTCTGTTCCACAAGCAATACTCAGGTCAACTTGATCCTTTATATCAAGTTGCTTGTATTAACTTGCTATATCAAAATTCATGTAAGAACTACTCAGATCATCTTGAATCATTATTGCAAGTTGCTTGTATTTTTCTTACAACATTTTAAAAGCTCAATGATGAAAATAAAGCACTATGGATTGTCATTCCATCTCATCTGTTTATATTGCATTCTGTTGCATATCGCCCATCCATTTACTCATTCATTATTCATATGCATAATTTTGTATGCAAGTGCGAACAAAGTTAATATGAGCAGTTATGTAAAAATTGAGTTGGTCTTGGATACAATCATGATAGAGTACTCTGATACATCATCAGTACATCATGCAAAATCTAAACAACCTTGCATTCATCTATCATGATCATATCTTCATCATTACATTTAGTTGCACTTGCATAGAGTAAATTTCATATCATTTAGTTGCATTTAACTACATATAGTTCATTATCATTTATTAGCATTAGTCTCATTATAAATCATTTCATCATTGCATAATCATGACACTTCGATTCATTTATATGATAAAATTGTCCTTGTTTGCATTTACTATCATTAGCCATTACTATGCATTCATTTAGTATCAGTTACCAATCTTCATTTATCATCATTTAAACACGTTTGTACCATACATTTGTTTAGATTTCCATAGTTGCATACATTTATTTATCTATCCATTAGTTAAGTGCATTCATTTATCCATTTAGTATATTCTTATACTCATTCATTTCATTTCATTTAGGATTCATTACAAATGCATTCATTCTCCTTTTTAATTGCATTAAGGTGCAATTATTCATTACCCATAAGTTGCATTATCATTTCACTTCATCATATGTTCTAACATTTAGAATCATAATAAAAACCATTTTGTTTCCACATTGGTTCATGTATTATCCATATACATTCATTCAGAAATCATTATTTCAACATTTGTACTTTACATTTGTTTATCCATATTGCACTCATCTAACAAACATATAGATGCATTTACATATATAAATCATTCATTTAACATCATTACACGTCATTATCTCATTATCTCATCAAAAAAAAAAATACAAATCCAAAGTACCATCATAATCATCATTTCATTATGCACATATAATCATCATCGTATTTACATACATAAATCATTCATGCATATCAACCTGCATCCACATATTAGCATCACATCATAAAATATGCATATAGACATCATGTAAAAATAAATCATCATAAAAACATGCATATAGGAATCATTTCATAAACACATACATATAGCAAGTACAACTAGCCATCTAAGAAAAATCATAAAATCATCATCCTGCATAAGCATTCATACATGTCATCAAAATGCATATCAGCACAAAATATGGGATATCCTTATATATCATATCATATCGCCACAAATATACATGTATCAGAGTACAATGATGTCCAAAATATCAGCTACCAAGAGCCATACAAGACACAGTCCAAAATGACAATGATAAAATACATGCATACAAAATGCTCTCTCAGATGCCACTCTGACCAGATGCTGCACCACCATCACCACCTGCTCCCCCACTAGCCCCTGCACCACCTGATCTATCTCTCTGTGGAGGACCCATCACACCACCACTGCTCTGCATCCTCTGAGACCGCTCTAATCTTGCCCATTGCATCTGTGAATAGTTAAGTACTCACTGACTAGCTGGCACCGCCTGCTCATATAACCCCCGCCAATAATCTATCTCCTCCCGCGCTCGTCGCATCTCTCTCATCGCATCCCCAGTAGGACCCTATGCTCCTACTCCTGCTCCCACCTGTACTCTCTCCTGCAATGCCGCAAATCTCTCCACGGCCTCATCCCTCTCCCACAACACCGCAGTCAGCTCTGACTCTTGGGAAAACAACTAAACATCTTTAGTTGCTACCTCTACCTCCAAATCCTCTACGCGAGTCTGCAAATATCCTATCATATGATCCCGCAGATCTCCACCTGTAGCTTCGTCCCCCATATCCATAGGTGCCTCTCCAGTGGCTCCCCCTCCAGTCGCTCCCTCCTCTGTATCCATAGGTGTTTGTCCCTCACCTGCATCCCTACCACCTAATCTCATGCCTCCCTATATCAAAGGTACCTGAGATAGCCGCAATGGCTGCTCACCTCTCCCTCTCCGCTGTAATCGACCACCACCCCCACCTCCACCTCTGAATCCACCACCTCCTCCAAACCCACCACCCCCTCCTCCTCCTCCTCCATCCCCACCACCACCATCCCCTCTCCCCTGTCCACCTACTACTCTGCGACCTCCTCTCCTCCTCCATCTTCTTCCCCTCTCCTCCTCAAAATCTGGAATCAGCTCTGCCGAATCTGATATCCGCATAATCGAATGTGCTGCAATATACTGCGTATACTCCTCTAACACCCCAACATCCACCATCCCCGGCCTCATATGTCATGGTCTCACCTGTAGTGTGTGAAACTCTGCCAATGCCTGATCATAGGGTAGCACTGGCCCCCATAAGTACCTCTCTTGGACTACCCATGCATACTCTCCCGAACCACTAGGCAATCCCTGCCTCCGCCCAAACTGTCTCAATACCCTGCCAGGCAACTGTCTCTCCACATTGTAGGTTGTCCTACCAATGAGGTACCGCGTCATGAACACATATGGCAATGCCTCTGCATCATCCTCCCACTGCTCACACTCAATATACAGCCTCCAGATCACTGTATCCAAGTCATCCAGTGCTCGCCGCCACCACTCTAACTTCCCCAGGTGGGGTTGGCTCATCATCCCTCCATACATGTATACATAGGGCTGATCCACTACTCGGAATCTCAAATTGACTGGTCAGGTAACCGGTAGATGCTCCCATGCCCAGATATGCAGTAGCGTGATACCCACTCCCAATGAGCCCATCCCTCGATATGCTACCTCATGTAGCTCCTGATATAAGTGTGATAGCACGCACGATCCCTATGCAAACTGAGTCCCCTATGTCATCATCTGCTCAATCACCTACCCCCAACCAACGACAAGTCCATGCAATCGTCGATCTAGACATAGCAGTCCCCCAACAATCCCTAATAGCACTGCTAGTAATGGCTCATACAAGGTTGCTATGTCCTCCCAGGCTATCGACCCATCATCAATATACACATCCTTCTCAAAAAATCATTGTATAGCTGCTATCCCCCAAGATCAGTCATATGTCACCAGCTCTCCTCGAATGGGAATGTGCAGGATGTGCCATACATCCTCTAGTGTAACTGTCATCTCCCCCTGCGCTAAGTGAAACGTACATGTCTCACTATGCCACCGCTCTGCCAATGCTCTAATCAAACCGTGATTCATCTGAATCACGAGCATATACATCACATCGTACAGGCCTATCACTGCAATGCAATCCACCTCGGCCTCTGTCAACCGATCGCGCAACACCTATGTGGCGGGATGCCTCTCGCGCAACTGTAAGACATGAAGATCCTCCTACACAAGTGCATCAACCATCATCATCGGTTGTTTTGTTTTAAACTTTCTTAATTTTAAACCTAGACTATCAACAGATACTTTGATCAAGTATATTCGGGTCTCAACAGGTAAGAAATCATGACACACCTAGACTTCAACAGGTATTTATCCTAATGACCTAGGTCTCATCAAGGCTGCTATGGTTCAAAACAACTCTCACCTCATCTCTCCATCCATCCATCATTGACATCGCGAGATTTTTGTTCAAATAAACTGGGGCATCTATTTTCCTACACAAAAGCGCTATCTTGCACACAACAACATTAATATCCTGACAAAAGTGCTCAATCAACTAGGCAATAGCGCTACCTCACAGCAATAGCACTCAATCAGCTACTCAATAGCACTACAAAAACAAACGCGCTAAAATAGCTATACCATAGCGCCAGACTAGACAAAAGCGCTAAACCACTATGCAATAGTGCTATAGCGGCACAATAGCGCTAATTAAATTGACTACAGCGCCAAAACACAGTTTTAGCGCTATTGTGTTGACTCAACTTGGACTCAGCAAAAAACATATAAAAAATGCATAAAAATCCAAAATTCAAATTCACATACCGCTGGTCCGTAGTCGTCTGGCCGCTGGAATCGATGGACTCGCTCTAATCGGTGCTCCGCTATGGGAACCGACATCCTGACTGTTGCTTACTCCTCTAAACAATCACTCCCAGAGCTCAATTTTCACTATGGACGCGAATGCAAATGAGCTTGTTTTCACCCCTTCCTCTCCATATAAACCCTTCGCCATAACCCTAATTTTCCCCCGCTCACCACCATGGTCCCCATGAACTTCCTGAGCCTCCCATTTCTTCATTTTATCTCCGATTTCTTCTATTTTTCACCAGTATTGCTAACTTCTTCTCTTCTACCACCTTGCCAATTTTCATTCTTTTTCGAGAGATCGCCTAATTTTTTCGAAATTTTTCGGCCCATCTCTTGAGGGGGCATACCACCCACTAAATTAAAATTTTATGGGGCATTTCTTCACACCTATGTTTCTTTCTTTGAAATGACGCAATAAACCGCACTGTCTCAAAGAAGGGCAAATGTAGTCACATAAATTTGTCCATTTTAATTAAATGAATATTTCATATTTATTTGATTAAAAATCCACTAGCCATCAGTTAATTAAATTAATATTTAATTAGTTCATCTTCAAAACATTCTCCTATTAATTAAATAAATTATTCAATTTATTTTAATTCATTCATTCAACCAAATTCACAAACAATTAAATGAATAAATTCTATTTATTCAATTTAATCTTCTTTCCTCTTTTAAATAAATTAAATAAAACATTTATTTAAATCATTTATTTCCCCCACTTGCATTTTCCTACATCTCCCACTTGCCCTTCCTAAATTCTTCTAGAACCTATCTAATCCTAATCAATTAGCCTAATCCATCCCCTAATTATTGTCACATTCCTAAGCAACTTGGAGTCACTTCTCAAAGACTTCAAAGTCTTTGAAAAACATTAAATGCTTGGTGTGTTCAACAATTTAACCTCTAAAATCTTCCGAACCACTTATGGCTCTTACATGACCATTTATGGTTAACCCCTAACTCAACCCTCATGTGACTCATGTGTCTCCTCAAGCATTTATTGTTTTGACCATGGTTATCCCTCTAACCTTTGCACAAGAGTTTATCCATTGGATAAAGGCTTTATTCTTTGAATAAAGAATTTATTCATTCAACCCAACCTTGACTTTAACTCCCAAGTTAACCTTCAGGTCATGTCAAACATTTAATGCTTATTCCCTCTCCTCTCAACCTATCTCACATTGACACTTGTCATCCTGGGATTGGGTTGAAAGTCCTCACATGGATTTGATATCATTCAATCCTGACCCTTGTTGAGATTACTCAATCTCAACCATCCATTGCTCCATTTTTCCTATAAATAGAGTCCATTTCTTTATAATCTAGATCCTGAAAACTTGTATGCATTTAATCTATAGGTATTTTTAGAGAGCATTTAGCATCATATTCACTCTTTTGGTTTAAAATCAATTAGTTAATTAGATAAATCTCTTATTTCAGCTTTTATTCACACTTGTATAACATAAGTCATAATCATCTACAATCTTGAATCTTCATAAGTATCCATAGTGCAAAAAGTTGCTGAGAGCTACACTAATTTGGAACTTGGAGAGGAGAGGAACAAGGGAGAAGGAGCTAAAAGCATGTTAAAAGACATTTGGAGATACCTTGTTGTATTTGCTTTCATAGTTAAATATCTTATAATGTTTTTAGTGTCCCTTTTGATATGCCTGCTTAGATTAGTTTTTGGTTGATTAACACTAACAGTTTCTTGTGTTTTTGTGTGTTTTACGACCACAGACTTTTGTCTAATCTTTGCCCCATTTCGCAGAGCATCAGGCACAATAAGGCCCTAGGGGCTAAGTTGTGTGGAGAATGTATAAGGAGCCATACCTAAAATGGGTCAAAATTATTCAAAAGAAATACCTAGATATTGGTACACTTGCGAGCATATTTAGAACCCTAAATCCTCGTAAAGGGTCACAGGTTTGGAACTTCATGCTTAGTTATGGGGAAGTTATTATAGAGCATCTCTAATGGGACATCTGAGATGGGAGACTTGCATTGCTTTGGAAGGATTATTTGAGTGGATATCAGGCCATTGATAAGTTAATGGTCACATAACAAATCAAGAACACTTGCATCCACCATTCGAAGATGATGGTCAAAGACGATGTGGAATTCTATGATAACAATCTCTACTCGGGATGTAGATGGAAAGATTTTATAAACCTGGCCCTACCTGATAGATACATTGACCAACTCACACAAATTATCAAAAGTCACAATTTTCTCTTTAGACACAAACATGATACCTTGGTTTGGTGTTGGAAATCTATGTTTGGTGCTCATATTGTTGTGTTTGTTATGAGTTGTTTTAACAACTCTTTGGGAGAACTATATCAAGAAAATTTAGGAAAGACCCAGTCCTATAAATGTATTGGCCCAAATGCTTTCAGTGAATACAAATATTTATCTTTGTGTGAATGTTAATATGGTATCTGAGCGAATTCGATTCTATGCCTACAATTTAGTGTTAATGAGCTAAATCTAAGATTGGCAATGAATATTCATTTGTATATTGTCTATTGACGTTGTTTTTATTCGGTCACATTTTGTGTGTGTGGCTCGGCTTGCAAATTGACCTTCATATCCTTTCTCGGCACTTATCTAGTCCATTCTCTCATGACATAGAAGACGTGTCTCTATTATCTAGGCCATTACTTAAGCGGCCGCCTTGCGCTTGGCGCAATACATCATGTGGTTGTCAATGGTGGCACAAATGATACACAACCCTCTCATAATGCATAGAGTGAATGTATGTGGTCCTTTTGTTATATGATCGATAACAAGATCGACATTGTTGTACAACTTGTGGTGTGTTGGTGTCACATCAAATTGATGTCGATATTTGCATAAATAGCTTCACCTACATCAAATTAGGTGAGTGTATGCATAGAATCATTGTTTTTTTTTCATCAGATCGAGCACATCTGATCTGGTTGACTGTTATTCATTTTGGCTTGGAGTCAACATTGTCACATGTAGATTGTATATTGTATTTTCATCTGCCCTTCACCTTGTTGGTAGTAGTATCTTGTGGATCACGTTGATGGTTACTCAGATTTGGCAGCGACTGGTGCTTCATCACTTCAAGATGTCATTATCGTGCAAACTAGTAGGAGCATTGAAGCACCATCCAAAGACGACATTAGAACCAACATGGAGCTGAGTTGAAGTCAAATCCTCCTCAAGTTTTCTACGACGAATATTAGGTCAAAGCATTCAGTATCTAATAATCATTTGAAGTGAATGATAGGTCAAATAATTTAAATTAGTGGTATTTATTATTTAGTTTAAATTTTCAAGTTTGCAAGATGTCTTAAATATAGTGTTTCAAAATGTTGTAAATTAGTTTTTAGAGAAAAAAAATTTGTGAGTCTAAAAGGCCAATAAAATATTCTATGCAAGTCAAAGTCAAGTTGTATCATTATTTTTATAATGGGGTCTATATTCACAAGTCATTAATGGTCATGTTATCAAAAGTATCAAAAAATAATATTATTTCGAATGTAATTAGATGCACTTTCACTTGTATGTGAAATCCACTTTATGGGGATCATTCTAAAGTTGAGATTCAAAGTCAAATTCGTTAAGAGGTAGGAGGCAACAGAGGAAGGAGGACATTAAACAACCTCTCGTCAATTACCAACAATAGGGTTGCTTATCAACTCTGGTGGCATTTTATATTCTTTTCAGTATGGTGTGTGAATGCTGAAAAAAATGAATGTATTGGAGAGTAGATGACTATAGAGGTCATCTTACTATTTTACTTCGTTCAAAGATGATCATTCAATGAATACGTTCATTGGCAATGGTGACCATGTGCAACAAGATCTAGACAGTAAGATCTGGATAACAATATGCAACATGATTCACTTTTTAGTATTCCTAGTTGTGTGAATAAGTGGAATTTCACATTGTGTGTGTGTGTGGGGGGGGGGGGGGGAATATAACCAATGTTTCATTCCCATTTCATGCCAAAATGACTGAAGTCAAGGGTAGCTTCCAGTGGCAGTGGCGGTCATCTATGTTGTTCGAGATCGAGTAGCAGCGATTGATAACAGTGACTACAATTAAGAACATTGTAATCTTATGGAATGTAATGTTTTTCCGATATGGGTTTTTTAGATTTGTGATATGTATGTTGATTTCTAAATAACTTCCCTGGTGTACAAGCATAGTGGCAAAAAAAACACCAAAGTAAGTCAGTTCATGGATCTTGAAAGGGTTTGTGGGAGGATCCAAAAAATAGACAAGGTGGACATTTGGTGGGTTCTTATTCATGTCTAGGTTTGTGGTAAGCCTTTGTGAAAACTATGAAAGGTTGATGGGAGGTGCCTTTTGTTTTGAATCAAGATCATGAGAGTTGGGCTTATTGCAAATGGAGGGTGTAATTTCTTACCCTGTTCACACTAAGGGGGGGAATGTTGGAAATCTATGTTTAGTGCTCATATTGTTGTGTTTCTTATGATTTGTTTTAACAACTCATTGGGAGAACTATATCTAGAAATTTTAGGAAAGGCCTAGTCCTATAAATGTATTGTCTCAAATGCTTTGAGTGAATACAAATATTTATCATTGTGTGCTGCTTTGAATGTTAATATTTAGGCTAGTTCACATAATGGACTCTATAATGCAAAGGATGGCTATAAGGCTATCAACAGGAGAGCACAAATAAGAAAGACAAAATTTCCAACTCAATTATGTTGGAATAATTTTTGTATGCCTGAAGCTGATATTTTTGCATGGGTAGTGCTTTAAGGAAGGATTCTTACTGCAGACAAATTTAAGAAGATGGATTTTGAGGGTCCTTCAAGGTGTGTGCTTTGTGGTATGGCAGAAGAAACAGTTTCACATATACTCCTTGGGTGTTCCTTTTCCCAGGCTTGTTTGAGATAGTTATGTACTAAACTTGGTTGGACCTCTGCCTTGTCGAGAAACATTCTTAATATGTTTAAGGGTTGGGCCATTCTCTATAAAATAGGTCTATTCAATAGTCTCCATATTTCTTGCCCCGATCTATTATTGTGGGAGATTTAGAAAGAGCACAAGAAAAGGCTCTTTCAGGATAAGAACATGTGATTGGAAGCTTTCCTAAACAAATTCGAAGTTGCGATTGTTGAATTGCTTGATATCAGAACCAAGTGGCATCCTAATAAACACAAAATATTTACATGTTGGGATAATAAAATGCAAAGTAATTGGCATGGGCTCAAGATACCTCATTTCTTTGGAAACCAAGGTATTGGCACTGTCGAGAGCATAAGTGAAATGGATAGCGCCTCAATTTGGAAGGTTTAAGATGAACTTTGATGGTGTCTCCCATGGTAACCTAGGCCCATTTGGTGCAAGGTGCATTGTCCACCTTTGGGATGATTCGGTTGTAGTCATATTAGCTATACCTTTGGAGATCGACACCAACAATGTTGTAAAATTTAAAGCATTGAGGGAGGGACTTCTTCTTTGCAAGGATTTAGGTATCGTTCAGGTTGAAATTGAAGGTGATTCGACAATCATATTAAACCCAGTAATATGGCATCTCTTTGGATTGGAGGTTGAATATGTTGTTAGGAAGGATTCTAGAGTTAATTTTTTTTATGAGCATACGATCAATCATGTCTATAGAGAAGGCAATATCATGGCTAACAAATTAGCCAACATGGCACCTGATGACATTGAGTTTGGGGCAATTGGGATTGAGGAGTGAGTTGGCGACAATAGTGGTAGCTCTCTTCTCAATACATCCTGCACAAAGCATTTAATTTGCTCATTTGGCACTTTGGGTGGTTGCCTTAGAAATGGTAATATCCCCTTGTTGTTGTTCTTTGGTCATCACATCCATTTAGTGGATCAAAATTTTATAGAAAATTTGGCCTGTTGCTACAATTCAGTATGGATATGTGTTGATCGGCTAGGTTGTCGTAGGGAAGCTTAGTTAATGAAGCTTGGTAGCCAACTATGTTTGCTCGTTAGAAAATTAATTAGAATGGCTATAAATATTTCCTTGTAGTATTATTTATTCATATTCAATTTCCAACTGTGATGGAGTCCCCAATATGCTTGAGGAGTGATAAACATTAGATGGCCTTCCTTGGGTTCATCTCGAATCTTCATTAGCAGGCCATTTGCAATGTGTCCATAGTGCTCACTATGGAAGTGGTTTGAATGGTCCTCAACAAAGAGTTCCTAACAAGCACCAATCAACATAGAGTTAATACGGATATCTCCTCTAGGTTTTTGACATCACTCCTAGACCTGGGAGATCCGAATGTGCAAACTCTCCTATTGTTAAGGATGGTCTTCAAGGAGGATAGCGTACTTGATGACATAGATGCCATGGTCCTTGCAAAGATAAGAGATGGAATTTCATGGCCAGATGATATCTCCAAGATGTTTGAATCAGAGGAAAAGATGCCATTGCAACCTTGGGTATGTGCAAGATCATGGTGGGCCAAAACATGCCCTTAAGTGGCAATGGAATTTCTGAAAAACAGAGTTAGGCAACTTGACGTAAAAATTTGAATAAGTTATGAACATTATTTTAAAAATATGTAAGAAGAGAATCTGTAGCAAATTGAATTTAGTTTCTAAGCTACTAGTTGTTTTCTAAAAAAAAAAATCTATTTGACGAAAATTTGAAATTTCAATGCACTAGTACTAAAATTTCAGGAAAAAGATAAGAAGTAGGTGTATGTCTGACCACCCTAACCACAATCAAATCATACTATTTTTAATATAAGTAGTAGACTCATGTCCAGATGTGGCACATATTTTTTTCTAATTTTTTTTGAAGTAAATAATTAATTATGATTTTTAACTACAACTTTTTCAAAAATTCAAAAACTTGTACGTCTGACAACCTTAACTTGGTCTAAACTTTATGAAATTCATTTTTTTTAATCCTATAGTAGACAAAGCATAGAATGTGACGCATGTTTTAGATTCAAAAAATGTGATGCCATTTGAAATTTATGGGTGTTTTTCAATCAACCTATCAATCAGGACTTTAGTCAGAATTCACTTAGAAATTAAATAATAATAATTTATTAAAGTCAAAATAAAGCAAACCTTATATTGTTGGAAAGCTGAGAATGTCCTTAAAAACCCCTTTCCGTTTCATCAATATTGGCTAAAAAAAAATTCATCAACCACCAGAGTGAAGTCTGAAAAAACAAGGAATACTCAAAAACATGTTTTTTTTTGTTGACTTTCTAGGTTTGGCGTTTCCTAGACAAATCCCAATGCGATCCCAAGCCAAATACTAAGATTTCAATTATTTATCAAAGAAATTGAATATTGAATTAATATCAGATATTAATCCGATATCCGATTTTTATAATTTTTTATTATGAATCAAATTAATAATATTTTGTATGTTATTATATATTGTATAGTATTAATATATAATATATTAATAAATATATTTTTTCACTTGGTAATATAATTTATTTTATTGAAATCCAAAAAGAAAGTCTTACAATCCAAAACAACATCTACCAAAAGATTCACAAAAGTCTCAATAAAAGCACCCCCAACACAACTCCACGTCGATACAAAAAACGCCCTACCACGAACTCCAACTACAGTATCAACAAAAAACTACCTACCCAACATCACCTCTAAACAAATAAACTAACAAGTTACATTAGAGTAGATAACAACAACTGACAAAAACTACCCCAGAAACTACGAGTACAACAACTCATTGTTTACGCCTTCTTCGTCTGCCCGAGACCACCCCTGTAGTGCTTTCCTTTGCCACCTTTGGCTTCTTTGGCTGCAACACACTCCGAGCAGTCCCCTCCACTTTTGCCTTGGCAATTGAAATAATTGCATCACGCTCTTTAATCTCCACCACCAATTGGAGCTTATCCCAGTCGTGCCTCACCTCCTCTCTGCGATGTAACCTACATAATCCTCTCATCCGTCTCAGGAAAGGAAATGAGACTGCATGTCCTCCACCCGCTTCTGTCTCCATGCCCTCCTGCACCTCAAACCCAACGCCTAGCTCTGTCCATTCTAGGAATGAATCCATTCCTACCAGGAAGTCCTCATGGACAATCATCTCCATTACCCACCTCACCATTGCAGTGGACTACCCCAACTCCAAACCCCATGCCATGATGAGTGAATAGATATCCATCCTCATTTTATACCTATGTTTTATCAAGTTGATAGCTCTACCCATAACTATAGCCACACTCTGTGCCAGTAATTCATCTGAGAACCTGAACATTCCCCTCAATCTTTTGATGGTGATGTCCCCATAAAATGGATATAATTGCTTCTTACTCTGCAATGTGAATTTTGCCTCCATTTCAACCCCTTACACCGCTTCACCACCCACCCTACTCTGGACTGTATCACCTCTGCAACAAACCCTCTGCAAAACTCAACTTCCTTCACAATGAAGCCTTAGAGGTTGTGCAGACACTATAAATGATAATGCACTTAGCTCGGAAGCCAACATCAAAACCTCTTCAAGCTTTAAATGTCCGCCACCCTTTGCCATCACCCTTCTATCCTCCATACTTAACTCAAATCCAATTCCATTAATGGAAAAATTCCTACCTCCTCTTCAAAAAACACTTGCTGAAAATCTTCTACACTTAATTCACCTATCGAATCAAATGACAATGCCCATTTGGAAAGGATATCGGCCTCTGCATTCCTAGCTCGCCTTATATGACTTATATGGTATTCATCAAAAGTTTTAAGTTCTTCTATAATATTTAAAATCCAACTTTGCAAATGCCATGCCTCAAACTCCCCCTTCATTATTTCCCAAATAACAATTAGTGAATCTCCCTCAAAATGTAACTTGCTAGCTCCCAGCTGCTTACTTAACCTGACTGCTAACAATATCGTTGACGCTTCCGCTATATTATTCATGCCTTCATCAATTTTTCGAGCACCTAAAGCTACTATATCACCCTTCCAATTCCTAATAATGACCCTAGCCCCAGAGGATCCTAGATTGCCTTTAGAAGCACCATCAAAATTTGCTTTCCACCATCCCTCCAAAGGTCTCTCCCACTCCACATTAGATGAATAACCACTGCTAGTTTGAACCCATCTATGCCCCTTAAAATGCCAATATATTAATATTTAATATACATGTCATATATTAATATTATAATATATAAATCTATATATTGAAATATTTTAATAATATATTATTAATATTTTTATTGATATATTAATAATAAAAGATCAGATATTGGATAATATCCAATATTTGGTACTTTGTTTAGGATAGGGAGAGAGAGAGGGGGGGCCAGAGGGAGAGATAGGGAGAGAAAGGGTTAAGGGTTTTAGAGAGAGATGGGGGGAGAGGGAGAGAAATATCTAATACCTTGTTTAGGATAGGGAGAGAGAGAGAGAGAGAGAGAGAGAGAGAGAGAGAGAGAGGGCTAGGGAGATAATGGGATAGGGAGAGATGGAGAGAGAGACGGGGGGAGAGAGTAATTAGAGAGAGAGAGAGAGAGAGAGAGAGAAAGTCTTGGGGATAGTGAGATTATAGATGTCCTAAGGGGTCATATGGTGTCCTAAGGGGTCATATGGGTCATATGGTGTCCTAAGGGGTCATATGGGTCATATGGTGTCATTAGGGGTCATATGGGGTCCTAAGGGGCCATGCATGTGTTAGAACACCATATGACCCATTAGGACATCATATTGTTGTTAGGGGTCATAAGATGTTGTAATGGGTCATATGGTGTTCTAAGGGCTCACGTGGTGTCGTTAGGGGTCATCTGAGGTCCTAAGGGGCAACACATGTGTTAGAACACCATATGGCCCCTTAGGACACCATTTGGACATCTTATGGTCATATGATGTTCTGAGGGGCCATATGGTGTCCGTAGGGGTCATATGGTGTCCTAAGGGCCCACACATGTGTTAGAACAACATATGACCCCTTAGGACACCATACGACCCATTAGGACATCATATTGTCCTAAGGGGTCATATGGTGTCATGAGGGGTCATGTCATGTACTAGTATATTAAAAGGGTCACATGGTGTCCTAAGGGGTCATATGGTGTCGTTAGGGGTCATATGGGGTCCTGAGGGCCCACACGTGTTATAACACCATATGACCCCTTAGGACACCATATGACCCATTAGGACATCATATTGTCCTAATGGGTCATATGGTGTTCTAACACATGTGTGGGCTCTTAGGACCCCATATGACCCCTTAGGACACAACATGACCCATTAGGACACCATATTGTCCTAAGGGGTCATATGGTGTTCTCACACATGTGTGGGCCCTTAGGACCCCATATTACCCCTAACAACACTATATGACCCCTTAGGACACCACATGACCCATTAGGACATCATATTGTCCTAAGTGGTCATATGGTGTCATAAGGGGTCATGTTGTGTACCAAGATGTTAAAAGGGGTCATATGGTGTCCTAAGGGGTCATATGGGATCGTAAGGGGCCACACATGTGTTAGAACACCATATGATCACTTAGGACACCATATGACCCATTAGGACATCATATTGTTCTAAGGGGTCATATGGTGTCATAAGGGGTCATGTCCTGTACTAGGATGTTAAAAGGGGTCCTAAGGGGTCATATGGTATCGTTAGGGGTCATATGGGGTCATAAGGGCCCACACATGTATTAGAACACCATATGACCCCTTAGGACATGCCCCTATTCAGATTCAGATTCAATTCAATCTAGACTCAGTATTACCATATGGGGTACAGGCTCAATATTACAATTCAATTCAGATTGCTATTTTTGTTCACATAACATATAGACATGCCCCTAATAGTACAAAAGAGGACAAGAATATAATCACAAAGTATCATTTTATATGAGTGATGATAGATCTCACTCCTCCGAGTATTTGCAACATTGTTTTGAGAATTATTTTGAGTTCTTGTAGGAGAAAGGTATTTCAATAGACCAACATCTCATATGGTCAAATAACTACAAAGGTCAATTTAAGAATGTCCATATGTTTTATAACAACCTGTCAAATTTTGACAATTTTCGCACTTAGGGCGCTCAAGGGATGACGCTAGTAGGGTATGGCCCTAAGCATTCGACCGAGTGGGGGGCAAAACAATAGCATGCTTGGGGTAAGAATGCCTAACTGGATGTGTTGGAACTGACGTTACAATGCATTATGAAGCACAATATGCCTACATTCAATGGGGGGTGGAGATATTTTGCACATGATAATAAAAGAAAGGAAGGTAAAATTTGTATGTTTCAGTACCTGAATGGCAATCAAAACAAGTTTATGTTTAGAGTTCATATATTCAGGTCTTAAATTTAACAGGCACCATGTGGAAATGGACCTCTTCATAGTATCTCCCTACTGAGATAGCTTTAATGATGGGGGATTGTTACTGAATATAACCAATGGATTATGAGAAAATTGCATTATGTTGTAGAAGATGTTATGCTACTTTTCATTTTTCATTACTAAGTATCCATGTTATGATTAATAACAATACCAATAAGGTCCTTAAATTTGGTGAAGTTGCCAAAGGCAACCAAATTTAACACTTAAGATTTAGATGGAACAAATTATATCAAATCTTCATATTATACAAATAACATTCTATTGTTCATTATTTAACCATTGTTACTTATTGGATTGAAGATTAAAGTTTAAAATAATGATGTCGGGCACATTAGGAACAAGTTATATTGAATATCAACTTCTATATATCAAAATGTTGAATAATTACAAGTGTATTTCCATATACAAAAATGGCATAATTGTTGACTCAAACAAAATGTATGTCAATATATGTAAACGTATGTCCATATACAAAATATACATGCCAACTAGACATGTAAGTATCCCAAAATGTTCTATCACAACCTAAACTACTGATGGATCATCAAAATTGATCCTCTTCACAACACTCCTCGGCTCCGAAGGATCCTACACAAGAAAAATCAAACCACAACTAAGATTAGTTATACTATATAATTTACATTCAAAAAGTTAACATAAAAATCAATATACATTGAACTCTAAAATTCAATTCTTGATTACCTCATCTCCACGTTTTCTCTTAAGTTGGGGAGGAGTCCTGGAATATGTCTTCGCTAGAGCAGGGATGTCATCAATATTTTTGTAGACAACCTATATATGTTCACAAACATAACATTGATACAATTTAGCATATAATTGTTGATGATAGAAACAAACTATATCTTCTAAACACAAAATAAAATAAACACATGTGCCTAAGGCATCTTTTCTGCTTCTTCAGGTATAGTGGGTGCAGTCAACAAGGATGTGAAGCCAACAATTATGTGTGCATAAAGATGACAAGTATGTAAAACTATCAATTTGTGTAGACATGTATAATCATTATAGGTTATTTAAACTTGATTCAATCATGTTTGCATTCAATTACCTTTCCCTTGTCTCCGACTACACTACCAAAGCTTGGATCACGCGGCACTGCACTCGCGCTAGGTGAGTCCTACAAGAGTAAAATAAGATAAACATGCAAGTTACTATATAATTTAATTAATGACAATTTAAATGACGAGCATGTATATACAATAAAAAATGTAAATGACTAGGTGCAATAATATATGTACCGTATAGTTGTCAAGGCCAAATGAAATGGTCGTCAAGGTGCCATCATGGACCTGTGATAACTCCTCCTCAGCCATCAACTATTAAATAGAACATACATAAAAATATTAGTACTTAATACTATCTCTTATAAATATTCATTTAAAATAAAATGCACTATAAAATTACAAGTCTTACAACTATATCGTCAGTGTATGATGAAGGTACCTCCTCATCTCTAGCATGCGAGGACTCCCCAAGGTATTCTCCAGTCCCTGTCGTCACATCTGGTGCATCAAGAATATCATGCACCTCATAATTAGTAGTGTCTGCGGGACGATCAATAGTCTCTCCAATAGGACCTAAGAATACTTGATTGCACATAGCACAAGTATGCGACACACAAATATGTGGAACCGAAGAGGATGTGTAAATGCCACCAGATCCACCACTTGCATCACCAAAAGGCTGAGATAGTGCCCCAACTTGAGAAACCAAAAGGCTACTCAAAGAGTTAATAGTTGATATAGTTTATGACGTTGCCTCAACAATAATATTCGGATGCTGTACTAGACGGGGGATCAATGGGAGGAGGGGGAACATATGGGCCCTATAATACTTGAACTATCCTAGGTCTATCTTGAGGTATACCTAAACCCACACCTTGGAAAGACTTGATGTCAAAGTAGTTGACATGCTTGCCCAACACAAACTCAGCATATAATTTTTTGATGAAATAAAATGGGACGTCAAGATTGTTGTTGGGTGGTCTATCAAAAACCATCCACCAATGATCCCAAAAGTTTTTTACAATATCATCATTTTGACACCATTTGATGAAAAGTTTTATTTTTTTCACATCTATGAGTTGTCTAGTGCGGGGATTGATAAACAATGCAACAATATCAGCTTTTGATATCTCAAGGTCCTTACCTAATCATAGGTCAAGCCATCCGCATATCTATTCCTCATGGACTCTCACCATAAAAGAACAAAATTGTGCTTTGCGCTGACAATTTCTACATTGTTTATTATGGCATTAACTGGAGCTAACATTGGGGCTAGACGAGGGATTCTACTGTAAATATTTGCAATGCCCCTTAGTTGGTTCAAATTTTGACCAATTAAATCTTGAATTGAGGGGGGGAGGGAGGTAATGGAAGGTTTGGTAATAGAGGGTTTGGTGGTTGTGGCTGTTTAGGATTGTCACTGTTATCCCCCATTTTACTTGATTGAAGTTGAAAATTTGAATTTAATCAGTAAATTTCAAAGAACAATGTATTTCAAATGAAAAAAAAAAATTTCTATCAAAAAAATCGAAAAACAAATGAAAAATGCAAAAAAAATGATAAAAAGACAACAAAATCACAATAAAATCATACCTTTATTGAAGAATTGACACAAAAAGCCTTCAAATCGGATATCAGGTTATAAATCCGATATCAGATTTCGATAGCTCGCGCAACCCATGGTTGAAAAATGACCCACGGGTTGTCCCAGTGGGTATTAAAAAAATACCCACAAGGATTAGATATCCGATTTGGATCGGATACCTTTTCCATGATGCAACATGTCTTATATATTATATATAATATATAATATATTATGTTAAATATTATATATTAAACAATATATAATATGTAATTGTATACACATAAAATTTATACTTATTTAATAATTATTCTTCTATTAAATAGTTAATTTGAAAAGATTAATTTATTTAATTCGTTTCATATTTTTCTATTAATTAATTTAATTGAAACATTTTATTAATTAATTCATTTAGCTTTTCTTCTTATCAACTAATTAAATATCTAATGTTTAATTTTTCTTCTATCCACTATCTTATAGTCTCATCAATTAAATAATTTCTTAATTATTTAATCTCCCTTTTCCAATTCCCCTCATCTCTACATCACTTCTTTGCCAACTCATCCATCATGTGGCTAAAGATATTAATTTTTTTTTAATATTAATATGCATCATTATCTTCAACATTCATTCTATTCTTCAAATAATGTGTACGTACACACATTCCTCAACCTTCCTATATTCTCTCCAACCTTCCTACATCTTTGGAGGAAGTTGAGTCCACTTGTCCTCTTATCCCTAAATCTTCTCCAACTATCCTATATTCTCTCAGTCTTCATTCTTAGTCAAGGTGAGATGAATAACATTTGGCTTCTCCTTCCATTTTTTTCTCCATCTTGTAGGTGTGGGAGGAACATCTTCCACCTTTCTCTCTCACATCTCAACTTCTTGCTCATAGCCATTCAAATTGCAAAGATTTAATCATGATTGTTTATCTTTGCCACCTAAGCTTATGCACTAAAAAATCTATAAATAGAGGTCTCCTAAGCCATTTGTGAAACTAATAGCTAATCTTACAATCATTCTAGGAGTCTTTATCTTTGCATCTGTGAGTTCATGTGCTTAGCATTTTTAGTTGTTTTTGAGCAATTTAGCATAAATCATTATCATTAGTTTAGCTTTGCATATCATATCAATTACCAGTCCATTCCACACTTGCCATCTTGGAAGCTACCAGTGCTTGTCTAAGAGAAAAATCATCTTCAACCAAGAACAATGGGGTTAGGACACAATGAGATATAAATCATGAAGGTATAATATTTTATTTGCCTTTTCATTTCATGTTGTTTCATTGGTTTAAGCTTGAGTTATAATTGCATGATAGATTAATAAGTTTGCAGGTTTAATCTCTAAGGTGAAACTTAAGTGGATACATTTTTTAGCGCCCACCGTGGGGCTTAGGCCTCGCACGTATCCTTCTAATATCCTGTCTTATTCTTGTAGAAATCAATTTAACGCATTTGTAAGCTAGTTTCATGCTTATGTGCAATCTGGTAGTCCATTAACTTAATAGGACAACACTTTTATTATTTTGGTTAACACATATGTTAAATAGGTTAGCGCTTTTATTGTTGAAATCACACATTTAATCAATAGAATAACGCATTTGTGACGCAGGGTAGCACATTTATTCTGTAGAATAGCACTTTTATAGTTTAGAATCACGCATTTGTTATTTTAGCACTTTTATTCTATCAATCTGCAAAAAAAATTAAAATTTAAGAATCTTTCAGCTAACATACTTTTGCAGGTTCGACCGTCCAAGACTAGAATTCAGAAAACTACTGACTTGTGTGCATGCAGGGTTTATTTTGAGCAATTTCCCATGTGTTCCCTCACTTAGTTTAACTAGGAGTACTTTGGGAAGTAAAAAATCATACATGCTTCACCTAGTTTAACTAAGGGGTAAATGAAAAGCATGCAACTTGCATCATATTTTTTCAGTAAGGTAGTTGCACATAGGTAATCTAAAGGGTAAAAGAACCATTGTCTACCATGCTATTTTGAAAGTAGTAGGTGAGTATTCTCTCACCCTAATATGGTGATAAAAAAACTAGACCTGCTTTCATTTTTCATGTTTTACCTTTAGAGGGTCTGCCTTCTCGAGTTGCCTTGAGGGGGGTAGTGAGAGGGGAATGACCCAAGTGGAAACAGGCTAATACCGAGTCCTTCTGATCCACTCTAAATAAATTGTGTCTATGATGAAATTCATGGACAACATGTGCTGATTAGTTCATACCGACACTATGTTTCCCCATAAACCCTATGGAGCGTAACCTCTAGAGGTTGGGAACCTTTTGTATTTACAGAGTGTAGAGTGTCGCATGTATGGCCACATGACCGGAAGCCCTTACTAAAAACAATTTGTATTAGCTGCCAAAATTCTTCTAATTGTTGGTGCAGGAGGTCAGAGCTCTGAAGTGGCTCAAACACATACGGTTCTTAGTAGAGATATGAAGTTTGCCATCAAGAGTTTTCATGGAAACTGGTGCTTGGCTACCCCGGAGAAGTGAGTGCCAAGGGTGGAGCCAGTGGGGTCAAGCACCTAAATATCCACTTTGAATAGCGTAGCCTCGAGGGAAACCTTATGCGAGATTCAATAATTATTGTCTCGACCTACCATAGGACTTGTGCTTGCTTGTGCACTTTTATTTCTAAACATTGTATCTTTTGTTTCTGCAAAATGTTCTCAAAATGGTCAAAAACTTTTTTAAAAAATCATCATCCTGAAATGAGTAAAAATACAACAACTTGCTGGAAAATTGATAAATTCTTTAAACATAGTCAGAATCACACATTTGTTGCATAGAAAAACATGTTTTTTGTGCAGAACAACGCTTTTGATCAATAGTACAACACTTTTGCACTTAGTTTAACGCTTTTACGACGCTAAGCAACACTTCCATTCAACAAAGCAACACATTCGTTGCACAGGTTAGTGCTTTTGAGCATAAGGTTAGCGCATTTGTTTTCCCGCATTTGAAACAGTGAGCACTTCCACATATTAGACCAAAATTTCAATATCATCTTCAGATGCCCTTTTTCGAGTAGATTTGTCTTCAACTATCACAAGTCTTTAACCTAGTCAAACAATTAACTTATCAATCAAATAGGCTTTTTTCCAAAAAAATTCATAAGCATAAAACATCCAACAAGTTAGTGATTTAACCATCTCAAGTGCAAATCAACATCATTATCAGTTTCATATCAGGATATATCAAATCCTTTATCACATCTTGGATATGTTATTCCTCCTTGAACCTAGGTTTTATCAAAATCAAGATTGCACTCACATTGGAATCAAACAACTTGAAAATCATCAGATGCTTATATGAATTTTAGATATCACCTCAAGAAGAGAAAACTAAGTTGGAAGGCTATCTTGAAGAAGAGGAAATTCTTATACATCAATCACAAAATCTTGCTAAAACATAGAACATTCCTATATCATTTTCGTCACTATTTACGTGGTTACAGAATGGAGTTTGACGAAGAAATTTTGCAAGCATGTGCCTTTCAACAAAAAGATGCCTTATCACAACATACTAATAACAATGGCAAAATCAACAAAGCTTATCTTCCTAAACCAATGATTACCTATTGAGTTGCATTTAGAAAATAAAAAACACATGGGAAGTTCAAATCAACCACATGCCAGTTTGGACTAGAGCTCAACACGAGCAATTCATAAGACAACAAAAACAAATGGAAGAGGAAAATCTAATGTTTCATCAATTTGGATATACATATGTTGATGAAGAAGCAATAAATAACACCATTAGAGACCTTAAACAATATTATAAATTTGACAAACTAATGGAAAAGTTATTGGAAAAACAAAAGGAAAAGTACATCCTAATGTTGAAAAATTTGGGAGCTAAATTGCCACAAGATTTTAATATAGAAGGTTTGAAACAAGATGCAGGAACAAGTAACAATGAAAACATTGATGATCTCAATAACGAGGATGTAAATCGAGTAAATCATGAGGAAACAAGAGATGGAACAAGAAGAGACCATGATGATGCAAGAAATCAAGATGATACAAGAAGAGATCGTAGTGATAGAAGAACCCGTGTTGATGATCCTTTGTTAACTCTTGCTCAACAAATGCAAACCTTGCAAAAAAAAATATAGGATATACAGAATGGAACAAGTTCTAAGAAATATTCATCAGAGGACATCTGTCCATATCCTTTTGACAAGAATTTAAACATGACACCATTCCCACAACATTGTGAAATCCCTAAATACGATAAATATGATGGGAAATCTGATCCTCAGGATCGCATTAGGGAATTTTACACCATGAGTATGGAGTTTGCATACAATGAAACTTACTTAATGCATCTATTTCCTAGAAGCTTAAGCTGACAATCAATGGAATGGTTCTCAAGACAACCATCTGGGATTAAATCTTTTGAAGAACTTGTGATTAGATTTATCTCACAATATTCCTACAACATAAGGCATGAGATAACAATGCTAGATCTATGCAAGATCAAGCAAAAGAATGGTGAACCTTTCATGGTCTTTTTACAATGATGGAGATGAATGTTCAATAGATATCTAATAGATGTACCCGATCAAGAGAAAATGGATATATTCATTGACAACCTTACTAGTGAAATGAGTTACCATCTTAAAATACAATGTCTTCCTTCTTTTGCTAAAATGATTGAAAATGGTCTAAAGATAGAGGATGCAATGGTAAAGAAAGGAGAGTTAAAACTCTACAACAGTTCCTACAACAACAATAACAACAATAACAAGAATCACAACGACAACAACAATGATAACAATAACAATGACAAACCAAAATTTTGGTCAAAGAATACGAATGTTATCAATGGAGGAAATGACGATAACAATGCTACCAAACAACAACCGATCTTCAACTTATCAAGTCAAGTACCAAATAACAACAACCAAGAGAACAGTAAATCCAAGTCTTTCTTCTCCAATCCTCCCAGGAAATTCACAAACATTGGGGAACCATTGGAATTGGCTTCGAAGACTCTTCTTGCGACTAAATTGATTACCTTACCAGAAGCAAGAAATTATAAGCCTCAAGTCAAACCGAATTGGTGTAATGACAATCATTTTTGCAATTATCATCGAAACAAAGGACACCAAACCAATGATTGTCAAAGATTGAAGCACCTTATTCAAGATTTAATCGATAATGGAACTATCACAGTGGATGGTCATAAAATGAATGAATCACATCTAGCATTCAAAACTCCACTCCCAAATTATGAAAAAGGTGAACAATCCAAACCAAAAGATGACAAGGTCAAAGCTAAGGTAAATTATACTTACACATATGATGATGTGGTAAATGTCATCATTGTCAAAGATAAAACACCTTCAGAACTAGTCAACATCATTACAAGAAGCAAAGTGAAGGTTATATTTCTGGGTATAACAAATGAATCAACATCCACTTCAAGACAATACAACTTAGTGGAACAATTACAAAAGATAATTGCTCAAATTTCAATTTTGGAGCTCCTAAAAGTTTCACCTATGCATAAGGAAATATTGGAGAAATCTCTAGTAGAAACAACGGTCTCAAAAGACTTGGATGTGGATCAATTCCAAAACATGGTGGGACATCTCATAACCCCACATTGCTTATGCTTTTCTGAAAAATGATGACCCATCCTTGCAACACCCTCATAATGCTCCACTACATATTGAATTCACTGTAGTGTCATAAAATTGCGACCCTATCAATTTTTTATTGCATTAGGGTCCTCACGCATGCGAACTCGAATCTTGTAGCCTAATCGGAGACCAAAGAGTGCTCGACTTGTGAAAATAGCTTCTTCCTTGGCCTCTGCATCACCTCGTTCGCACTCTTCCCTGGAGAAAGGGGTAGGAAAGGGGCGTGGAACCACTATTCCCCCTTGGATAGGGGCGTGGTACCCCTATCCCTGCCCTATTTTGGGGCAGGACCCTTCCTGGGGTTGCATTGTTGGTTGTGCCTCAGGTGGGAAACTCCCCCGATGTCGGCCCGTGATGAAATTCAAATCCACCAACATGTATTTAAGTGGGAATTCACTCTCTCATTTGCATAAGTTGGATAAGTGGGAAATTCACACACGATCAAGCATCCAAGCATTCTCAAGTCTCCCTTCAAGGCTAGGTGTTGCATTCAAGTCAAGGATTCAACCATTGAAGAGGAGATTGATTCCAACATTCAATTCCACAAAATCACTTCTATCAACATTTCTACTACAACCTCCCTTGAGGTGATTTACAATTCAGTCTTTCATTTACATCTACTTGCAAGTACTTTCTTTCATTACTTGGTTAATTCCAAAATCGGGGTTTGACCTAAAGGCAAACCCCCAATCCCAACCCATTTTCCTCTCTTTTATGTGTGTAGGTTGTAGGTTCCTAGTTGTACTTTCGGATTCAGGCTTCATTTGCAGAGGCAAAAAAACCCTTTTTGTTTCACGGATTTTTCGGAGGACCGTGACGGGATAAATTTTCCTCAAATTTGCAAAGCGACTTCGTCTCGACATTTTATTGCCAGATTCAGGTGCACAACTTCATCCCATGTTCCGATCTCAAGTTATAATCAGTTCTTTGTCACTTTTGCACTACATAATTCAATCAATTCCTTTCCATTTCAAACAAGGAAGAGGGGATCAACTTAGCATTCCCAATTCATTTAGAATTCAATCTACCATCTTTGTGTGGAGAGATTTAATCTAGTGAATTATCCTCTCCCCCTTCCTAATGTAATGGTGAAAAGTGCTTGAATGGTAATAGATAGCGAAACTCTCATCTCTCTTTGAGGGAAAGGGTAGTTTCCTTCTTGATTTATCATTCACCATTTTCCCACCATTACATTTTGGTGAACCTGACATCTTGCATGCTTTCCTTTGAACAACATTGCATATTTTTCATTTACAAGTTTCAACTTTCTGCAAACTTAGTGGTTAATTCATTAAAAACCCTAGTTTTTAAAATTAAAATTGATTTTGTGATTTGTAAAAATTGCTTGTGGTTATCTTAGATCTGAAGATTGTTTTGTTTCTCAAATTCAATTTCCTCATTGTCTTATTCAATTTGCAATTAAAATTTACAAAATTAAGAGGTTACTTGTTGAAACCCTAATTTTCAAAAATCATCTTGAACTTGTGCACAAATTGGATTTCCATTTAATTTTCAGATTTCTGATTGTTCTCAGATTTGTCTTCAATCCTACAATTCAAATTTTCAATTTTCCCCCCTTTTTTCCCAAAATTCAAAATTTCAAAATTAAGTGGCTAGGTCATCAAACCCTAATTTTTAAAATGAATTGGATTTTGTGTGAATTTCAAATCAATTTCATTTATATTCAGATTTATAAACATTTTCCAAGGTGTCCCTATACATTAGGTTTGACCCTTTTCAAAATTGCAATTTAGTTCCTCTTTTTTTCAAAACCCTAATAGGGTCCTATTTTTACATTTGCGCCTTCATTTCGCCCATCTAGAGATTTTAAAATTCGCCAACTTTTTAGGGTTATCTTTAAAATCATCAGAATATCCATCCCTAAAATTTTTGAGAAAAGTTGGTCGGACCATGTGCGTTCCCACCATGGTCCTCGACTTTTTTCCCAAAATTTTGAGAGAGTGTTATGATTGTATTTAATAGCCTAAATCTGGAAGTTTGGCTGATTTTATCGATTTTTTAACCCTCTCAAATCAGAAATACCTTCAAAATTCAACATTTCAAATTTCAAGAAATTTTTTTAAATTAAGAGGTTAATTATAGTCTGCCCTGATTTTAAAATTAAGTGGTATTCCCTTGGACCTAATTTTAAAATTCCAATTTCCTTTCATTATTGGAAATTGTATTATTCCCTTCCTCCAACAAAGTTCAAATTGTGTAATCATTATTTTCTTACATTTTGCATTACTCAATTTTGTAAACTTTCTTCCACAATTCAAAATTCAAATTTTCCCTCTAGTGCAAGAGTTTTACCACTATTAGTCCTACCTATCCTATCCCCGTTAGACGAAGCATTAGAATTAAGGCTTCCCAAGGTTTAATTACCAAGGAGAAGGAGCCTAATTTGGGTGACTTATTTAATGAGGATCATGCTAATTCCTCCCATCCTAATCATGTGCCTATTCACCCCATTGATGGATCCCATGATGAAGAAGAAGCTTTAACTAGGGTTTCTTTAGATCAACTTTCCACATTGGACAATCAATTTGATAGCTTTCAACAATGGATGTCCCAAGAATACCCTAATAGTGAAGCTCTTCCATTAATTGAAGGTCTTAAACGCATGCTTCAAAGTGATAAGAATGGAATTGATATATTGTGTGGCATTGCACATATTGTTGATTCTAATGCCACGGCTATCAAGAGTTGTGCCAAAACCCTAGGTTACTCACAACCTTCAACACAAGTGAATTCCTCTATTCCTTTGACTAATCCTATTATTAGTATTCCTACTTTCACATCTAACATCATGGCTACTTCAACTCAAAATGTCATTCCTACAACCATACGTCATGGGGGCAATCCCTCTTCTTCATTTAATCCTCCATCGATACCTATGTCTTCCATGAGTTTTCCTATTATTCCTCAACCATTCAGTGTGACACAAGGGGGCAATTACTTCAACAACTTTATTCCTCCTTTAAGTGCCCCTTTTCTTACCCAATCATCACCAATGCCTACTTATCATAATGTCCCACCATGTTATTCTTAGTCCATGCCTTCTTTCAATAACATCACACCACCTTCTCAATCACTTATGTCTAACATCAATTCTTCCACCGAAATGACAATCAACAATCTTGCTCAAACCGTGTCTTCCTTACAACAACAAATTGCTTCTATGAGTCAAACCAACTTTAGTGTGCCCACCTTTGATGTTGTGATCCCGCTTTCTCTTGATATTATTAAATTCATGCCACCTAAACATGTTGAGATCCCTCAATTGGAACTTTATAATGTAAAAGGTGATCCTCTTACGCATGTCAAAACATTTCAAAACTTGAGTACTAATTTTTCTTATGATCAACGATTGCTTGCAAAATTATTTACAAGAACACTAAGACATAAGGCCTTACAATGGTATTGCTCTCTGCCTTCTTATTCTATCACTTCCTTTCAACAACTCATAAATGCTTTCATCCAACAATTTCAAAACAACATTGGTCCTAAAATCACTGTGACTGATTTAATGCATTGTAAACAAGGTGTTAAAGAAAAAGTATGATTTCATTGGTAGATATAAGCATTTGTGCGCTCAAATTTCTTTTCATGTGCCTGATAATGATATTCAAAGAATTTTCATTTCTAATTTACAAAAAGATATTAGGGAAAAGCTTCTTTTGTCTGAGTTTACTTCCTTTCCGCACTTGTGCACAACACTTCACAATTATCAACTAGTTGTGAGTCAAATGGAGCAATCGACTCCTATGGTTCCGAGTGATAAGGGGGAGAGTGTTCAACAACCATTTGAAAAGTTGAAACCAACAAAAAGCTTCATCAAGTTCAATGATCCAATCAACAACAACCATGTGAATGCTACAACAGGTGTGCCTTCTAATTCTAATTTTTTTCAAAGAGAAAGACAATTTACTCCTTTGAATGAATCTTTACATAGTATTATGTCTCAGTTGTTGCACAAAAATGTTATCAAACTTCCTCCTATAAAACAAATTGATCCTTCCAAACTTGCATCTCCTTATTTTGATAACAATTCCTTTTGCCAATTTCATCGTCAACCTGGTCATGATACTGAGAAATGTTTTGCATTGAAAAATAAGGTTCAAGACTTGATTGATAATAATACTATATCTATGGTAGGTGTGAATGATAAAGGGAATAAATCGGTAGCTCCTCCTAATCAAAATCTTAAGATTTTCACTAATCGCTTGCCATCTCATACCTCTAACGTTATTGAGATTGTGCCTAATTCTCTCACTTCTGAAGAATTCACCTCTATGGCTCCAAACTTGGTTAATATTGTAGAAACAAAAGATTTTCCTAAGGATCCTTGTATTACATTTGACCCCAACGAGACCATTAGAGCACCTGATGGACCTTTATACATAGTTGCGAAGGTTAAGGATATCCCTTTTCGTGGTGCCCTGATTGATCCCTCTTGCATGGTTAATGTCATAACTGAAGAGTATCTTTTCAATTTATGATTACATAAGACACTCTATGATGCTTCTAATGTGGTTGTGAAGTTATTTGATGGCTTCTCTTGTCCTACCATTGGCTCTATCACCCTTCCTATTGAGGTTCATACTAAATCCTTGGATGTTGACTTTGTTATCATACCTTCTTCTGAGTAATTCCGTGTGAAGTTGGGCTATCCTTGGTTATCTTCCATGAAAGCTATTGCTTCTCCAATCCACAACTATTTGAAATTTCCTCACAATAGAGAAATCATAACCATGAACCATAGCTTATTTTGTCCATCCGAAAGAAGCCCAGGCATTCCTATTGATTTCTTTTGGCCCAAACAATTTCAAACTCTTCCATCAAGGAGTGATGCTCTATTTAAATCTTATGAAAAATGGAAGAATGATTTGATTTTACCCTTAAGTCAACCTATATCACCAACACTTGCTATTCCTATTATTCTTCAAGATGAGGTTCTTCCCCTCTCAGATAGAACTAATCTCCCTCCTAAGGAAGATTGTCCACCTTCTCCTATGGATGTGACTTTACCTTCTCTTAAGGAGAACAAAAAAATTCCTCCTAAGGTTAGACCTATACCTCCTCCTCATGATGGAATTGGTCTCCTCCTTACACCTAATATTCCTCCTTTCTATAGCGTAGTTCCACCTCCTTCCTCTTATCAAGAGAAGAAGCATGCTTCTCCTATTCTTAAACCAAAAATACCTCAACCTAAACCTTCCACTATCAAGGAGAGAAGTGTTCCTACTTTTTCAAGTGTTCCTTCTCCTTCTCATCCTTCCACTAAGACTCGACATAATCGTTGTATGAGAGAATGCTGATGAAGATGTCATGTTCGAGTTCATGAATCCATCCCTCAAAATACTCAATATCCTCAGACTTTGACAATTGACATGATTCCCTTTTCTCCTAAGCAAGATGTTCAACCTACATCTCCAAATCATAAGTTGCGTAAAACATGTGATGGTTTTACTCCTATTAGTGTTCTTGCTCCTTTTGCTTTAAAATTTGATGAAGAAATGGGTGAAAATGTTATTCATAATGGCAATACAACTCCTAATGCTTCTGATAGTGATTATGAGTATGTTGATGTGGACAAGCATTTATCAACTGAATTTTCACAAACCCTAATCCTAGCTCCTTGAATCGAACAAAGTGACTTACAACATGAGCCTAGTCCTTGTTTGGATCTTGTGATAGCTCCATCTGTTGTGCTCGATGTTGCTCCTCTGGCGTGTTTCTTGCCTTCCCAAAATAGTGATCAACAAGATCAGGAGGTGGATGGCGTGCTAGATTAGCGATCCTAGCACTGCAAATCTTCTCTCTCTCTCTCTCTCTCTCTCCTTTCTTTCTCTTTGTGACCATTCTTCTATGTGTATCCCTGTTCTTCTATTGTTCCCTTAATGTCTACTTGGGGACGATGCAAAGCATTGAGATCTTTTCTTGGTCTCTTTCATGTTGACTCAAAAGACATCTTCTCTTCCCTTTCTTCTAAGATAGTGTCCTTCTTTGGGGAATGAAGATTATTATATGCATATACATACATGATATACATGAGTTATCATATAACATACTGACCCCAAGGACAATGACTTGTGTTTTGTGTTCATTATCCTTGGGTTTATACCTCGATTGGGGGCTAAATCCTTGCGATAACGTGCTCCCTCCTCTCTCTCTTGGGTGTATCCTACCTTAAATCAATCGCTCCTGATAAGGCATGTGTGATCGCTTTAACGTGGGGGCATACACTCCGCTCATACTTTCCTTCTTGTGATACTTAGAATTACTTAGTGAACTTTGTTTTGCTTTGTAATCTTGTGTATCTTTGCTTTCATGACTCATAGTGAAGGTAACTTTGCTACTTGTAGTCATGGTTCTCCCCTTCTCGATCTTACCTTTTACTTTGTCAATCGAAGTTGTAAGATTCTAAGTCCACTGGGGGTTTGGCGCATCTTGCCTCCTTGACGTGGTGAAAGTCTTTTCAATCTTGTTTCCTTGTACTTTACCAACAATATTGGTGTATGCTTATACTCTCACTAAAGTGGGGTCTAAATATAGTGTCATAAAATCGTGACCCTAGCATTTTTTGACTGCATTAGGTCCTCACGCATGTGAACTCGAATCCTCTAGCCTGATCGAAGATCGGAGAGTGCTCGACTTGCAAAAACAACTTCTTCCTTGGCCTCTGCATCACCCTATCTGCACTCTACCTTGGAGAAAGGGGTAGGACAAGGGCGTGGCACCCTTGTCCTCCCAGGACCGGGGCGTGGCGCCCCTTTCCTTGCCCTATTTTGGGGCAGGACGCTTCATAGGGTTGCATTGCTAGTTGTGCCTCGAGTGGGAAACTCCCTCGATGTCAACCCGTGATGAAATTTAAATCCACCAACATGTATTTAAGGGGGCTTTTTACTCTCTCGTTTGCATAAGTTGGATGAGTGGGAAATTAACAAGCGATCAAGCATTCAAGTATTCAAGCATTCTTTTCTGGCATTGAGCATTCTCAAGTCTCCCTTCAAGGATAGGTGTTGCATTCAAGTCAAGGATTCCAACATTCAATTCCACCCAAGAACTTTTATCAACATTGCTACTACAACCTCCCTTGAGGTGATTTACAATTCAGTCTTTTATTTACATCTACTTGCAATTACTTTCTTTCATTACTTGGTTAATTCCAAAACTGGGGTTTGACCTAAAGGCAAACCCCCAATCCCAACCCATTTCCCTCTCTTTTTTGTGTGTAGGTTGTAGGTGCGCAACTGTACTCTTGGATTCGGGCTTCATTTGTAGAGGCAGAAAAACCCTTTTTGTTTTGCGGATTTTTCACAGGACTGTGTACATTCCCACCACAGTCTGGAGAACTTTTCCTCAAATTCGCAGGGCAACTTCGTCTCGACATTTTATTGCCAGATGCAGGTGCACAACTTCATCCCATATTTCAATCTCAAGTTATAATCATTTCTTTGTCACTTTTGCACTACATAATTCAATCAATTCCTTTCCATTTCAAACAAGGAAGAGAGGATCAACTTAGCATTCCCAATTCATTCAGAATTTAATCTACCATCTTTGTGTGGAGAGATTGAATCTAGTGAATTATCCTCTCCCCCTTCCTAATGTAATGGTGAAAAGTGCTTGAATGGTAATTGATAGTGAAACTCTCATCTCTCTTTGAGGGAAAGGGTAGTTTCCTTCTTGATTTATCATTCACCATTTTCCCACCATTACAGTCACCATTCATAAAAACCGTATCAAACGCGTACTCATAGATGGTGGAGTTGGCTTGAACATTTGCGCATTAAGTTTAATAAAGGCTTTGGGATATTCAGAAAATGCAGTGGATCTAAAGAAGAAAATAACTATCAAGGCTTATGATGAGGAAGAGCGTTCTTCTAAAGGGACTATGGTGTTATCAATCAAAATAGGACCTATGGAAAAAGATACATTGTGCCAAGTTCTAGACTTGAATTTATCTTATAATATTCTTCTGGGAAGACCATGGATTAATGACATGCAAATCGTTCCTTCTACCTATCATCAGCGTGTAAAATTTTCTCATAATGGACAAGAAATCACTATAGCAGCAGACTCTAGTCAATATTGCAATAATTTGAAACCAACACAAGATGCAAGAGTTCCACATAATAGAGAAGCAGTCTATCCCACTAAAGAAAATCAAGAAAAATTATAGGAAAACTTTGAGAAAAAGGTCAAAGTAAATGATCAAGGAATGGGAAAGTATTCTTTGCATAACTTACCACTTTCACCTAAATCATATGGAAAACCTACAAATGCTCAACCACGGATCCCACAGAAATTAGTTGAAATGTTTGATGGAGTATTTGTTAGAGCTGGAATACTTGTAGAGGAAACTGAAGACAAGGACATTCTTAGTTGGTTGTATAGAGATGAAAATGAAACCATAGCAACAACTGTAGAAGTTAATATTCCCACAGGACAATATAGCAATGGTTACAAGATCATGCAAAAGATGAGATATGAAGGAAAAGGACCAATTGGCAAGCGACACGAAAGTATTTTAGAACCCATTTGTCCTCATACACAATCTAAGGAAGATAAATCAGGACTTGGGTTTTCTAAATCAAAGGAAAGGCACCATGATTATCAACATCCAAAGTGGCAAAAGAAAGCAATCCCTAAAGAAGAACCATGGCAAGAAAAGCTACATCAAGTAGTAGAAACAATAGATAACAAACATAATCAAGAAGAATATGAGAAACAATAGGAAGAACTTGCTATCAAAAGAGAATAAGAATCTTACAAACACATCCAAGGAATACAAGCAAAAATGGAACCTGATCAAGATATTCCAGAAGCAGTGAAAGAACAGATGGCCAAAATCAAAGAACTCTTCTCACCATATAACATTCATGTTAGGTATAGTGGTGTGATTCTAGACAATGATTCATAAATAGATTCAAATGAATATGAATGGGGTCCAGATCCATCATCTGATGTATCAAGTGAAGAAAATGATGAGGAAAAAGTTGTTGTTACAGGTGAGGACACACTTTTCACAAAAAAAAGAATAGAGCTGGAAAGAAGGCAAGAAGAAATCAAAATTCAGAGGAAAGAAGCATATGAAAGACAACAAAGAAAAGAGAATGAGAAGGATCAAGAAATGACAACACAAGAAACACAAAATATTAGATCTATATCAAATGTTGAGAAAGAGACACCAAGGTATGGAAGAAATATAGAAGAACTAATAGAAAGTCAAGTAGGGAATGACTATTAGTCCAGAAGAAGCTGAGTTCGAGAGAAGGCAGAAGCTAGCGAAGAAAACAATGTCAAAATCATCTATGCCATATGCACAAGTATGTCAACTTAAAGCCACAAATGAATCTATTGAAAGTGACCAAGAAGGAACTTGTAGTATCAAAGATGTATGTGTTGATATAATCCATTTGTTTGAGGGACAAGCGTAAGATGATGAGTCACTTGAGAGCGAATCACAAAATACCAATCTTGATTTTGTTAGAGCTAATTAGAGAGCACTTGGGAGATTATCCTCAAGAGAGTTCTATCTATGACATAACCTAATCTACACCAAACTATGACTATTACGTCATGAACCTTGAAATACCCAATGATGACAATGACTATGACCTACCCCTGCTTCATCCAGAATTGATTGATTGGGATAACTTAGAAAACCCTGAATTGGATGTCTTTTCCAATGATCATGACTTAGTCGTATATCTTAATGTTGTTGAATCAATCACACCTAAGATATCTTCCACCGGTGAATCGAGTAATGCTTCTTGCGATTAGGAGAGTGCCAAACTTTCTAGTTGTAAAATTGAAATAAAACAAGGCAAAAGACCTAGTGCTAAAAACCATTTCATAGCAACACTAGATCAATCAAGAGGAAAAATAAAGGACGTATTTGATGGTGAAAACCTCCTCCAGGCACCAGAAGATGGAAAGTTTGACACCCTCCCTGCATATTTTCAGGAGAGATCTGCTATATTGATAGAGCCAATAAAAGCAATAAACATTGGCACACCAAAGGATCCCAAGGTCCTTCATCCTACTGCATCATTATTAGATAAAGAAAAGAAAGACTACATAGAATTCTTCAAACAAAGGTAGATAAATTTTTCTTGGTCCTATGCAAACATGCTAGGACTTGATTAAGATCTTATCATGCATCATCTCAATATGGACCCCAAAGAAAAACCAGTTAAGAAAAAGCTAAGGAAGATGCATCCACATATCGATCTTCTTGTCAAAATAGAGCTAAAGAAACTATTAGATGTGGGCTTCATAAGACCTGTTGCTTATCTAGAGTGGGTTTCAAGCATTGTACCATTATCCAAACCTAACAAAAGCATAAGAGTCTACACCGACTTCAGAGATTTGAATCAAGCATGTCCCAAAGATGATTTCCCACTACCCAACATTGATATAATTGTAGACTTATCAGCAGGACATGACATGTTTTCCCTAATGGATGGATTCTTGGGGCATAATCAAATAAGAATCGCCCCTGAAGATCAAGAAAAGACAACATTCACTTATGCATGGGGTACCTACTGCTGGAATGTCATGCCATTTGGGCTTAAAAATTCAGGAGCAACTTATTAGAGGGCCATGACAACAATTTTCCTTGACATGATGCATACATTTATGGAAGATTATGTAGATGACATACTTGAAAAATCTCATACAAGAAAATAACATTTGAACATCTTGGACAAGATTTTTGATAGGCTTGAACAATATCAGTTAAGATTAAATCCAAATAAATATGCATTTGGGGTTACCTCTGGGAAAATTCTTGGGTATATTATATCAGCTCGTGGAATTGAAGTAGATCCTGAAAAAGTTAAGCTATCATGGAGATGGAGTCACCTAAGAATATAAGTCAATTGCGTTCTCTACAAGGGAGATTGCAATCGATCAGAAGATTTGTTGCTCAATTAGCAGATAAATGTCATCCCTTCACTCATCTATTACACAAGAATGTTTCATTCAAATGGGATCATAAGTGTGAGGAAGCCTTTATGCATATCAAGGAATATTTGGCGAATCCTCCAGTACTGGTATCACCAATCAAAGGAAAACCATTGTTTCTTTACATTTCAGCAACAAATGCATCACTAGGAGACCTCTTAGCACAACATGATGAAGAAGGAAAAGAAAGTGTAGTGTATTACATAAACATTAAACTTGTAGGCTATGAATTAAATTATACATCAGTTCAGAAGACATGTCTAGCAATTGTATTTGCAACTCAAAATTTGTGACACTATATGCTGACTCATTTTGTAAAATTGATAGAAAAAATAGATCCACTGAAATATTTGTTAAGCAAGCCAACTTTGACAAGCAGATTGGCTAAATGGGTAATGATACTAAGTGAGTTTGATATAGAATATATGATCGAAAAGCTATCAAAAGGTAGGTCATTGCTGATCAATTGGCTAAAGTACCCCTACAAGATGACACACCATTGCATATTGCATTTCCTGATGCAAACATTCTAACAGTTAGCACAAATTTTTGGTAGTTGTACTTTGATGGATCCTATACACAACATGGATCAGGTGCTGGAATTTTGTTCATCACACCTCAAGGAAACACAATTCCAAAATCATATAGACCGCGGTTCCCATGCAGAAACAACACTGCAAAATATGAGGCATTGGTTATTGGGATCAAAATGGCTATTTAATGGAACATTAAAGAATTGCATGTTTATGGTGATTCACAACTCATAATCAACCAAATAAATGATGATTATCAAAATAAATATGACAAGTTGATGCCCTATAAACAACTAGTTGAAGAATTTAAAGAGCACTTTGAAGAAATATCATTCACTCATGTCCCAAGAAATGAGAACAAAGCATCATATGCAATGGCTACAATAGCATCTCTTTTGCAGAATCAAGAGAACCAACAATGTTATGAATTCCTAGTGGAGGATATCTTGCATCCTACTATTGAATCCCAAAATACCCACATGATTTACCATATATCTGGAACCGATCAATCTTTATATAGCCAAATTTATCGATACTTGAAAGAGAATATCCTTCCTCCTGATCTATCCCACAATAAGAGAAGAAATTTTATCTACCAGTCATCCCAATATACTATCATTGTCGATACCTTATATGGACGAGGTCGAGGTAGCACTCTATTGAGATGTCTCGAACAAGAGGAATCTGAGAAAGTTCTTAACGAAGCCCACACAGGTATTTGTGGCACGCACTCAAGTGGTTTAACACTGGCTAAGAAACTTATTCGATTGGGTTACTATTGGCCTACCATGGAGAGAGATTCATTTACATATGCCAAGAAATGCAAACAATGTCAGATCCATGGGAATCTCATCCACACACCAACACAAGAATTGCATCCTATGGTAGATTCTTGGCCATTCTCCCAATGGGGTCTTGAATTAGTGGGTAAGATAAATCCTTCATCTTCTAATGGACATAAGTTTATTTTGACTACTACTGAGTATTTCACTAAATGGATTGAAGCAATGCCTTTGACAAAGGTGACAAGAAAGAAAATATCATCATTCATCCCAAATTACATAATCTGTCATTGTGGAGTCCCTATGACCATCATTACTGATAATGGGAGGCCATTTAAAAATCAAGACGTGAAGGAACTATGTGAGCGATTTCATATCCAACATAGGTTTTCTACACCATGTTATCCACAGGGAAATGGTCAAGTTGAGGCATCGAATAAGACAATCCTAAAGATCCTGAAGAAAATAGTCAATGAAGTTGGTAAAGAATGACACATTCAGCTAAATCCTGCTCTATGGGCTAATCGAACCAGCATTCACACACCAATGGGGGCAACTCCATATGGCTTAGTCTATGGATCAGAAGCCATATTACCAATAGAAGTAGAGATACCTTCTCTATGAGTATCCTTGAAAGGTCTTATTCCAGAGGAAGAACAACGAGTCTCTAGACTTCAAGAACTTGAGTTGATTCAAGAGCGTCACCAAAATGCTTCAGATCATTTGAAGGCATATCAACAGAGAATGACAAGAAGTTACAACCATAGAGTTAAGCCACACATTTTTCAGATTGGAGATCTAGTTCTAAGAGAAAATCCACGAAATCAACAAGATTGAGAAAAGAAAAGTAAGTTTGAGCCAAACTGGCTAGGTCCATTTATCGTGGTAGCGGCATATGGTTCAGGATCATATAGATTATCTACACTAGAAGGTGATTGGTTTGATGATCCTATCAATACTATGCATATGAAAAAAATTCTATGCTTAAAAGTATCAACAGAAAGATAAAATACCACAAAAACAGTGAAAAAACAAAACAAAAAGCCTAAAAATCAGAAAAGTAGCAAAAATTCCTAAAAAGCATAAAAGGAGAAAAATATAAAAAACAGTATAAAACAACGAAAATAGTTACAAAAAAAAAATCAAATCTGAAAAAAATGCAATAAATTTAGATGGTGAAAACTTGGTAAACATGTGCTATCTAAAAGTGGGCTCTTCCATCTATGAGATTGCTTTGCGCATCTATCCATCCTATCGTATCCATCCATCCTTGCATATCCATCTTATCTTTCGCATTCATTTCTTTGAACCATTAGCAGGAAATATGCAACTTATCAAAGAGTTATCAATCTTTGATATACTTATCATAGTCACTGTCTTGGATTTTATCAGAATCAATTAATCTGCAGTTGTATCTCACCTTGGTTTAGATCATCCTTTGTACATCCATAATAAAGTTTGATTCCACTGGGGGAAAAATCCTAAACTCTTTTTGCTAAGGTTATCTTTGAAAATCCAAAAACATTCGGAAGACTTAGAAAAACCAAAAACACCTAGGGTTTTGAAACAAACGATAAACAATAAGGCAATGAAGATCAATGCCTTCGTAACAACTGGATCGTGAAATTCAAAATACAAAGATTCAACCAGAAAGTAACAAAGGATTATCAATGATCATTCATCAAGATGATTATATCAATTAATGACCATGAGAACGTATGTATGACTCACAAAATTATGTGTTTATATCTTGATTTTCGTTAATCATGTGCCTTACGCAGCTCGATGATGTCCAAGACTAGAAGAGCTATGATGGGGCATGATTAATTTCTTTGTTTGTTGTTTGTGGTTTATCTATTAGTAAGGTATGTACTTGTCTAAGGATATGATTGGCAAAAGATCACGGAGGACGTTTTGAGTCAAGCATGAAAGGGGATAATTCTTGTTTGTTCTGCAAGAAATAATCAGGTCATCTTGATTCATCATATCAAGTTGCTTGTATAAACTTGCTATATAAAAATTCATGTAAGAAATACTCACGTCAGCTTGAATCATTATGTCAAGTTGCTTGTATTTTCTTACAACATTTAAAAGCTCAATGATGAAATCAAGCACTGTTACAAGAAAGCATATGAGGAATGGAAGTATCATTTTAGTTAGATAATTTAGATTGATTTATCATTTGCATTATAAGCATTTCATTCGAGATTAATGGTCAAAAATAAAGATTGAGTATATTTGGACAAAAAAACAAAAAAAATAATTGCATTGATCATGATAAATTACATTAGATTGCATTTAATTAATTAGGTTCATTTCATCTTTTAAATCATTAGGTTTGCATGTTATCATAATCATCATGTCAATCACTATTCAACATTTATCATATGCATTTATTTCAATCGTATTAGGTTTGCATTCATAGTCATTTGCATTCATCATATCATGATTAGTTAGATTCATCATTATCATCTTTTGCATCCAATTATCATTAGTTTCATTTTTTATTAATCCTATTATTATTCCATCATTATTTATATCTCATCATTTAATCATTATAAGCATTTGCATTTACATCCATAATCATCAAATCAAAAATCAAATGCATTTCAAATAAATCATTTCATCATCTTATCATCAAATGCATATACATCAAGGAATAGAAATAAACATCCATTTGCATATATAATCATTTTCATATAGGTCAAGTAAATCATTTCATATTTTCATCATTTTCATATAGATCATGTCAAGCATATATAAATATCATCATCACATCATATAGATCATTACCATATCATCAAGATAACATCATGGAATATAAAGGAAAGGAAAGATCATCATTACATCATCCATGAAATCACTGCATAAATAGATCAATAAAGCATCATCCATGTAAGCAATGCATATAGGTCATCATCATCAAAGTAGCATGCATAATAAATCATGAATCATAACCATCATATAGAGTCCATGTCTGCATATCATCATAAAACAATAAAAAGTCCAAGTATACAATGATATCAAAGAAATAATCAATAACATATCAATGTCCCTGATACAAATCAATGTCTCATATCAATATGTCATCTAGGATGAAGAGCACCACTCTTTTGAGATGTTGTAGGCCTTGTTGATCCTCCTGCTCCCCCCTGGATGAATCAATACATCTAGATCCTCTTGCAACATGATATCAACAAAATGTCAGTTCTTGATCCAATCAATCACTTTGATCAATCAATCAGTTATCCTATCCACTCACTTGAGATTTCTATCAATCTCTTTGACCACATATTAGTGACGCTCATTCATCATGAGTTTACACATCTAGTCTATCCAATATTGAGTTTACATCATTGTCATTCATCAATCATGGAGTCAATCAAACTCTATCATATCAGATCATCAAAGCTTCGAGTTTATATCATTGACCCTCATTGATCATGAGGTCAATCAAACTCTATCAATAATCAAATTAAGCAGAATATCAAAGTAATCAAAGAGCAACCATTTTCATCAACCAAAGTTGTAGAAATTTCAATCAATTATCGTGAGATTAATCGCTCAATCAAAATTTTCAACACTTTCACGATCAATCTCCCAAGGGGGCACACAATTAGGATTTTTATCTTCATTAGGCACATTATCGAGACTTGATTTAATCTTTGAAACAATATTGTCTCAACATCATTTCAAAGATGGCCAAAATGTATACACATAAAATTGGCTATGAGCAATTAAAGAAATATTTTATATTTATTTAATAATTATTCTTCTATTAAATAGTTAATTTGAAAAGATTAATTTATTTAATTCATTTCATATTCTTCTATTAATTAATTCAATTGAAACATTTTATTGATTAATTCATTTAGTTTTTCTTCTAATCAATTAATTCAATATCTAGTATTTAATTATTCTTCTATCCACTATCTTATAGTCTCATCAATTAAATAATTTCTTAATTATTTAATCTCCCTTTTCCAACTCCCCTCATCTCTACATCACTTCTTCTTTGCCAACTCATCCATCATGTAGCCAAAGATATATATATTTTTTAATATTAATATGCATCGTTATCTTCAACATTCATTCTATTCTTCAAATAATGTGTACGTACACACATTCCTCGACCTTCCTATATTCTCTCCAACCTTCCTACATCTTTGGAGGAAGTTGAGTCCACTTGTCCTCTTATCCCTAAATATTCTCCACCTATCCTATATTCTCACAGTCTTCATTCTTAGTCAAGGTGAGATGATTAATACTTGGCTTCTCCTTCCATTTTTTTCTCCATCCTGTAGGTGTAGGAGGAACATCTTCCACCTTTCTCTCTCACATCTCAACTTCTTGCTCATAGCCATTCAAATTACAAAGATTTAATCATGACCGTTGATCTCTGCCACCTAAGCTTATGCACTCAAAAATCTATAAATAGAGGTCTCCTAAGCCATTTTTGAAACTAATAGCTAGTCTTAAAGTCATTCTAGGAGTCTTTATCTTTGCATCTGTGAGTTCATGTGCTTAGAATTTTTAATTGTTTTTGAGAAATTTAGCATAAATCGTTATCATTAGTTTAGTTTTGCATATCATATCAATTACCAGTCCATTCCACACTTGCCATCTTGGAAGCTACCAGTGCTTGTCTGAGAGCAAAATCATCTGCAACCAAGAACAATGGGGTTAAGACACAATGAGACATAAATCATGAAGGTATAATTTTTTATTTTCTTTTTCATTTCATGTTGTTTCATTGGTTGAAGCTTGAATTATATTTGCATGATAGACTAATAAGTTTGTAGGTTTAATCTCTGAGGTGAAACTTAAGTGGATACAACAATATATAGTATGTAATATATTATGTATTATGTATTATGTATTATGTATTATGTATTATGTATTATGTATTATGTATTATATAATATTTAATATATAATATATAATATATAATATATAATATATAATATATAATATATAATATATAATATTTAATATTTAATATTTAATATATTATATGAATTAATATATAATATAATATATATATTTTATTAATATAATATTTCATTAATATCGGATATCTGATTTGCTTGGGTTTTTGCCATGGCTAGATGTACTGACATCCAAGCCAAGCAAAAAGTCAACATGGATTTTTCGTGTTTTTAGGTGAGTGGAGAAGGCAAATTTTTTCAGATCGCCGCTTTTTCACCCCTCATGATCCTACACATACCCCCCTTCATAATGGGCCTAGATGAGCACAACCTATAAGAACATTGTAGGTGGGCTTGACTTGGTCATGATTTTCTAAGAAGGGCACTGGGTATGGAACCTAAAGATGAGTCTCCCTAGCTAGAAGATTTTGTGAAAGTGGTGAGCATGAGGGATTTCTATGATGAAACTTGAGGGGTAATGCTCACAAGATACGTCATTTTTTGGTCTTTTTGGATGGACCTAAACAACATGGTGGCTTCGGGTGGGATCTTCATGCTATAGAGCGACTCATTTCTTGAAGGTCTTTTTGCTATGGATCTTTTTGATATTTTGTGCCTCTGTATTTGATGAAAGGACACTATGTCCATTTCATCTTATGGTAGCTATGGTTAGAACTGTAATTCAATATGTCACTGGCTTGCCATATCAAACACTAAAAATATTTATTATAATTAATATGACCACAATTTTTTTGTGCCTTATCTATCAAATAAAGTAATGATTACTTATAAGTTTTTGATAAAGAACAATCATTGCAAGGTAAACACTTCTTCCAATTTGTGGCTTCATTGTTGGACTTGGGGGAATCAAAGAAAATAGTGATGGCTCTCTCATAGGAATTGATAAAGAAAACTTCTTGGGTGACCTCCACAAAGTGGTTTAGACAACAAGGCCAGGGGTTAACATTCTAATGCCACAAGATATAAGAATATTCTTGGAAATTGAGGCAGTTGTTCAGTGGTTCCCATTTCTCTCAAATTTCAGTACCAACATTTTTTAATACAACGTCGACACAAGGCAAAGAAGGCTTGTTCCATCCTAAATAAATTAATGGACTCGGACTCACCCACAACCTTGAATGGATGTATGACTTCATCAATCATGAATAGGAGGAGAAGAATAGGTAAATATTTTGGAACCAAAAAAATAGATATCTATGATAGATAGTATCGAAATAGTAAATAAACAACTTAGGATTTTGTTAATGCTTGAAGAATAGTATCAAGAAAAATATATTAAGGTAGCCCCAAGATTAGTTTGAGCTATTTTTGTATTGAATAGAGCATGAGCCCAAGACATTATGTAAATTTTTATTTTGATTAATATATGGAGTAACATATGTTACAACTTATTTATAAAAAAATAACGATTACTTATGTTTTGTATCTTAATTATTCTTAAATTTATAACTATTATAAAAAAAATTAACAAAAACATTTTCATATATTTTATTCATTATCATTTTCTATTTTAGATGTTATTGTTTATGTAGTTATATTTATTGGAAGGGATCACCCACAATCACATTTGCAATATTCAAAGTTTTTTTTTTTTTTTCAACATATATCTTTCCACTCCACTTTACATTTTTATCTTCTTTTCCATTCAAATGATTAAAAGCGGTCATAATTTTCTCATTAAATAAAGGATTAGTTAGATGAACACAAAAAGAGTTAACCAAAAAACATAATCATAAGAACAACAATGCACCAAAAATTGCAAGAGAATAAAGTGTCACACACATCAAATAGTATTGTAGAAGTGATCTCAAATTGATCATAGTAATCAATGCAAATATTTTAAGTTTGCTAGGCCTTAAATTGTACCATAACTCCTTAACATTTTAAAACTACTCTAGTTTATACAAGTAACAATTACAAATCTATCATGGACATCTTGAAACTACCCAGTGAATTTAAAATCACCAATCTTGTAAAAAGTAGCAATTTTGCTTGATGTTATTTTTTAGAAAGTTAAAACAAAATGTTGTCTTATCTTTTTAGTTTCTTGACTTGGGAACCTTTTAGTCCATACGAAAAAATTCTCTAGAATTTATATATACACTTAAAGAAGGCAATTTGGATGTAGGAGTACAATTGAATTTTGTCAACATTTTTTTTTTGACAAAAAATCGAGGCCTAAAATATATTAATTTATAATAAGGTAAGGATAATTACAAAATGCAAAACAGTTATAAGATCAAAAGAGGAGAAGAAAGGTACCCCCAATTTGGGATGAACTCAAGATAGAAGAGAGGATACATACTAATAAAGACAATCCCTGAGCAGGGCAGAAGAAATACAAACCAAAACCCAAAATTCGAACCAAGGCTCACAATACTGCAAAGGGGCCAGAGGAACATCAAGAAACCCCTAGAGAAATAGTTGGACAAGGAACAGAGCTAAAAGGGGCCAGAGGAACATCAAGAAACCCCTAGAGAAATAGTTGGACAAGGAACAGTGCTAAAAGGGGCCAGAGGAAAACCAAGTTGAGACCGTGGGCATTCATTATGCCATACCTTCGAAGAGCAGAGTGGAGCTGGAGAAGGGCCAAAATCACAAAAAGGAGCCATGATACCAAATACATTGAAAGATACATCTGACAAAGCCACAACAGACCCCATTAGAAGATTCTTCAGACGAAGCAAGAACAACAGGCACAAGAAGCAGGATAGTCGTGTCGGTCAACCTTTGCAAGCTTGATAAGTTCCCAGATACCATCAATTTTTTATAATGTTGAAGAAAACAAAGGCTTCCCGATGAAGGCCCAATTTGAGTAAATCCAAGAATGAAAGGGGATAGCAAAGTCAAACATAAAGCCATTGCTAATTAAGATTAGCAGTGATCTCTGAGTGTAATCTTCCATAATTGCATCTTTGCTAAGGAAACCAACAATCTAAGAGTCTCCGACAAAAATATTGTATGCATCCAATGATGTCTGAAGCTCCTTCCAAGAAAACAAAGTAGTATGCACGAACAAGTCAATGATTAATTTGGAAATCTCTTTTAACTAGGAGAGGTCCATAACCATAGTCTCTAATATTGAATCTACTTCAGACGAGAGTGCCATTGGATTTTCTTGCAACTAATTATCACCGATGACCGCCCTCAACACCCACTCAACTCGGCCACAATGAATTACAAAAGTCGACTACAAGGAGAAAGGGTTTCTTTGTGGATGGATTTACACAAACTCTTTATTTAATTAAATTATAAATGCCACGGGGATGAAAAATATAGAAGAAAAGGCCCATACTAAAAATTTATCCTTAACATTGAAAATGTAGATCTACAAGCAAATGATTAAGGAGGGGATGAAAAATGCCACATGGCATGAAACCATAGAACCATGAGTGACTGTACATAGAGGAACTGTGGAGTGATTTAAAAGAACCTATAACAAATGAGGAGGCACGCGAGAAGGAGTACAAAATACATCCAAAAGAATAAATCTAATCTAAAGTACATTGGGGAAAGAGCACTCATTTAAACATGATATAAAAGGACACACCATCAAAGAATTTCAAATACTATCACACATGACCGCAAGATGATGAGGCAAGTGACAAAATACTTGGGGATGACAATGCCAATTGAGATACATGCATATTGACATGAAAAGACTGCTTTGAAAGCACTGAATAGAACACACCAAACAGTTAGAAAATCATGCCTGCAATTGGCATTTAGAGTCCTTTTCCTCTTTAAATTTTTGTTGCAATTCTTGGTTTTGATGAAGTTCATCAGGAGAAAGGATCTTCTTGCCATCTTGCAGCAAACAACCTTGAATAGCCAGATAATTCACAACTTGGTTGGCCTCTCCGTATCAGTGGTTTATGCTAAAACTATTAAAATGGAGAAAATTAGATTTGGATTCTTGAATAATTTAATTAATCTTCTAGTTAGAAGCATCTATACTTTCAAGGCTAAAATTGTGTTCATAAAGTCACCTTCGATGATTAAATTTTTGGCCTCGATGGACATAGGCAATTCGATACCTAACAAGAATGCATGTGCTTCTGCAACATTATTAGTGTAGTTAGGGAGTCTGGCCATACTTACTTTAATAACTAAGCCCATATGGTTTCTAAGGACATATCCAATACCTGAGATCCCGGGGTTACCCTTGGAGGTACTATCAAAATTCAACTTGAGGAAGTTTTGTTGGGGGTTCATCCATCTAACCTCTTTCTTGTTTACCATCTAAGGAGAATTGAACATAAGACTCCCTTTGAAAGGATGTGATAAGGACTTCCATTCCTTCAAAAGATCATTGTCCCAAGAGGTGAACAATGAATCTAGCTTCTTGACCTTTGTTGTGTAAGCCTTCATAGATTCATAAATTGATATTTTTATTCTATTTATGACTGTCTTCAAATAATTGCATTCCTTTTTAAAGATGTGTCTATTCCTTTCCCACCAAATATTCTAGGCAAGGGTGTTTGGATCAATGTCCTAGATGATAGCAATGAAAGCTTTTGAAAATAGTTGTGGCCAAGAATAAAAAACCAGAGATGACTCAGAATGAAGAGGGGTTGACCAACGTAATTTTCTTTAAAGCCATTTCCAATAATTATGAGCGAATTTGCAGTTTAGAAGTAATTGATCTTTTATCTCCAGAGCTTCCTTATAGAGGATACAATTAAAGGGTTGAGCTAAGCCTAAATGGGAAAGCCTATCACTGGTTAAAATTCTCCTTTTAAGAGAAAGCCAGGTAAAAGATCCCACCTTTTGAAGAGCAGCCCCAGACCAACAAAAGGAGAAGCTTCTTAATGGGTGATCAACTGCATTCTGACCCAATAAATTATAACCTTACTTAACTGAGTAGGATCCAAATTTGGATGGAATATAGATAAGATTATCTGACACATTTTTAAAGTAGATCCTTCTCTCTTTGAGTAATTGAGATAGAGCTTGTTGCTGATGTAGAGGAGTTGGCACACTGTATAAATCTCTCCATATGATAGTGCACATCCCATTAGAGAAAGATGTTTGAAAGTAGTCACTCACTTTAATACCCCATGAGGGTTTTAGAGCCAGTTTAATATCTTAGACCTTCTGGACGATCTAGTAGGGGGAATCCACTCCATGAGTCCTCCCAAAAGTGAGCCGATTTACCATCATGAATTAACCATGTTAAGTTTGGAAGAAACAACTCCTTGCACTTCAATAAGAAGTTCCACATTTGAGATCCTTTGGGGGGGTCAAGTGTAGTGAAAATTCTCTTTGGATCTTCAGTGTCTAAATACTTAGCTTTGATGATAGATGCCCATAATGCATTATTACTAGAATAAAGTTTCCAAACTAACTTCATTCCCAAGGCTTTATGTTTGATATCTAGACTTGAAATACCGACTCCTCCACTGTGTTTTGAAGAGAAAACTTTGTCCCAAGCTAATAGGTGGATTTTGTTCGAGGATTCTTATTTCCTTTCCAAAGTAAATTCTTCATATTTGATTCTAGATCTAGTTTAGCTTGTTTTGGCATTGGTAGGATATACATAATATAGTTGAGAATTGTTGCCAACACTAATTTAATCAAGAGGATCCTTACTACTAAGGAAAGCCAAGTATTCTTCAATGAAGCAATTCTGTTTTAATTGAAGTCGAGATGTTAGAATGAAAACATCCTTTATTAGGTCCTAAAAATAAGGGAATACCTAAGTATTTGCATGGGAGATGAGCCTACTTATATCCCAAAACATTTCTTAGTCAATTTGCAAGAAAGGGAGAGCAACTGAAGAAGAAGACTTTTTATTTATCAACATTGATCTTTTGTGGACTAAAACTTGACAATAAAGGTCTAAATTTTTCTTGATATTCTTAGTCTCTTTTAATGAGGCATCCCCAAATAAGATAGTGCCATCAACTAGTAAGATGTGGGTGACAGTAATTTGTGTTTGAGGAATAAGAATCCCCTTCCAAACATTTTTTTGTTGTTGTGCTATGATCATTCTTCTCAATGCCTCTGTTAAAATGATGAAAAGGGATGGAAAAAGGGGATCTCCTTGTCCGACTCCTTGAGATGAAGAGAAAGATCCAAAAGGACATCTATTAACAAGAACACAAAAATTTGCTCCTAAGATGCACGATATTATCTACTTGCATCATTTGCAAGAGAAACCAAATTTGAGGAGAATCTAATGAAGAAAGTGTCAGTTCACTCTGTCATAGGCTTTCAACATATCCAATTTAATGATCACGACTTTCATTTTATGAGATGTTGATGAGTGAATGACTTAATGAGTTATTAAAGCACCTTCAGTTGTTTCTTTACCTGGAATAAACCCACCTTTCTGATGAGAAATGATCTTGGGAATTAAGATAGCTAGTCTGACTGAGATTACTTTAGTGACTTTTTAAAATAGTGTTACAAAGAGAAATCGACTTGAAATCAACAAATGAAGAAGGGGTGTTCATTTCGGGAATCAACACAATGTGTATTGCATTGAGTTGTTTCAACATGTTTCCATTTTTCTAGATTCTTCCACGACCCTCCATACAACATCACCTAGAAAACCCCAACATTTTTTAAAGAAGAGTGGGGCCTGGAGCTTTATCTAGGTGCATCGTGAATACCACATGTTTGATTTTATCTAGAAAGAATGGTTTCACCAATTCACTGTTATCTTGATCAGAAATCAGAATTGGAATATGTTGAAGGACAACTTGAGATTTGAGGGTAGTATCAATATCTCTGATAGAATGGTCAACAAATAAAAAAGAGAAAAAAGAGATAGAATCATCTTGAATTTTGTCCTTCTCTGTAAAGGTATCACCTAAAGGGTTTTTAATATTGGAAATTGGGTTTCTTTCTCTCTTCATTTTTGTTGATGAATGGGAAAATTTTGTATTTTTGTCTCCCTTTTGAAGCCACAATTCCCATGACTTTTGCTTCTAGTATATCTCGTCTCTTAAGAACCTCTTCTAGTTGGTGATCAAGATGTGTTTGCAAATTATATGATTGATTAGTGATTCTTTATTGGATGATCTCCTCATTGATTTCTTTAATTTTTAATTCCAATTTTTTTTTTTGAGTGAAAATATTTTTGAAGACTGAAAAGCTCCATTGCTAGATCTAAGTTTTGAGCCATTGAAGTTTCTTGTAGAACTGATACATTTGGTAACCCTAAAAAAATGGTAAGATTCTCCACCATTCTTGGAGTTGTGGCAAGAAGGATGCATCTCTGAACCATGCACATTTGTTTGAATTTAAAAGAACCTATTGATTTCTGAAACAAGGGAGCAAGGGGAATATCCACTTGGAGTGCAAAGTGATCTGAACTAGATAAAGGAAGGACATGAGCCGAGGGGATACCAAAAAATGAATGCCATGATGGATTTATAAAGAATCTATCAAGCCTTTCAACAATATGGAGAAATCCCTTTCTTTTATTTGACCAGTTAATTTTCCCATTTGGAGGAATGTAATCTTTCAAGCCACTATTATTGAATGTCATTAAAGTCTTGCATCACTTTAGGTGGTGGAATAATGCCCCCTACCTTGTCCCTAAGAGAGAGAATAGCATTAGAATTATCTCCAATAATGAAAGGAATGTTCAATAAATTGACCAATAACATTGATAAGGAATCCTAGAGGTATTTTTTCCCCATAGTTGAAGAAGGCCCATATACTAAAATCAGATGGAAGACCATATTGGACAAATAAATTTGAACTTGAATGAAGTTGGATTTTATATAAATGATGGTAACTTGCACACCTTTATCCTTCCACAAAATGGCAAGCCCCCTAGAGGCTCCCAAAGATTGAGAGACAACAAAATTCCAAAGTTTCCAAGAGTTAAAAGGCTACATTTGAGATAATTCTAAGAATTTTATCTCCTAAATCTGAACAATATTTTCCTTGCATCCCTCAATTTGAGATTTTATGAGGCGTACATTCCGTGTTACAATTTTCATGATTGCCCCAGAGAAAAACTTGCTCTCCTCAGACTTAATTTACCATCCAGTGTAGACTGGATGCCTTCCTTGAATTCCTCTTTGGTTTTCTTAGCTAACCTCTTTCCCTTTGGTGGTCTACCAACCTTCCATTTTGGTTTCATAATAGCCATCTCCTTTTTAGATCTAATTTGGCTATATTGAACATTGTTTTATGGAATCATCCAGAAGAGTAGAAGAGGGATGATCCAGAAGAGTAGAAGAGGGATGATCAAAAGTGTCAACCATCAAATCTTGTTGGGGAGGGGTGAAAGAAATGATGTCGAAATTGGGAGATTCCATGTTCCAAAAACCTAAATGATGCACTGAAGCAACATTGTTTATACAAGTTGGGACCCCTCCAGACAATTCCCTGGAAAAACTGATAGATTTAGGCTAGTAATCTTCCAAGATCTTTACAAATGAGGGAGAGATATCCCCGCTCGACACATTTACAAGGGCATCTTGAAGGACTTGGAGGGGTGGAAAGTGAGGGTCCTCCTTGATATCATCGAGAAGGAACTGATCTATTGCCTCCTCAATGAGAAGAACACAAGCTTTGTGGAGCTGAGTCTCAATTGTATTATTTAAATCCCCTTCCAAAAATGGAGCTTTGAAATCTAATAATAAATCCTTGTTGTTTTTTAGAATTGAAGATTTATTGGAATCCATGATGAGATAAGGTCTTGATAATATGACAGCAAAATATGTCACTTGACATTAGAAAAGACGCCAAAATGATTTAATCACATTAAGGATGGAAATGGGCATCTTCACATTGTTCTTTCCAAGGAAAAGGAGCCAACATCTGACTGCAAGGGCTCAGCTAATGGGACAAAAAATCTGCGTAGTTGGGGGTCTGTCACATGATCATCACAAACTCAAACTACTGGAAAGTCTAATATTCAAGGCATTCAGAAGTGAAATGGACCAAATTGTTGGTGTGCTTGAGAAAATATTTTGTGTCATCTATAACAATTTGCTGTGTTCATGAACCAAATTTAGAAGATATTGTCAGATGCTTAGGGGAAGCTTTGAAAGATCCAATAGAATGCACACCCTTAATGAGAGATCAATGAGCTCAAAAGGTATTGAATCATGTTTAATAAAGATACCCATTTGATTTGCAAAGGTCTCTATCAAATCACGATCTTTGAACTCCAAGGGAGGGAAACCTAAAAAAGGGCAAATTTCATCACCGTTTTTTCCAAAATCCATGGCATGGTGAATAATCTATAACCCTCACAGAATTAATCCTTACATTTTTGAATTTTATCTGAGTCTTCTTTGGAGGAAAATATAGTAATGAAATATTTGTTCCCATTATCAATGTAAAATGCTACATTTACCCCAAGCCATTGTTCGTGAATCCATTTACACGGAATGAAAATTTCAATTGTATGGTTCCAGAATTTACTTGTAAGCGCCCTATCTCGCAAGTCAACAATCTGATGTCGTAGCGAAGCCTATGATAGTGTGATCTTAAAACTTTCCTCCACATCCCTTCTACCGATATTAGGAAGAATTAGTTTGGGCTCATCAACAAACGACTGCTTTGGTTGTTTCCTCTCCCAAGTCTTTAGGTTTTCAGATTCTAACGAGCAGGGACTTGCCGAGATTTCTGAAAATTGATTTTGTGCTACTTAGGCCAATCATTACCAAAGAATTTATTTGACAGTTCTTCATGAGAAGATTTGCTTTGACGACGAGTCTTTTGGTAAATCGGAATGCAATTTGGTCTAGAAGCAAAGCCTAGAGCCTGCAAGAGAATATTGTTTAAGAAAGTGATGTTGTTGTCCAAAGGAGGATTCTAGAATACTTGCGAGAAGCTCCTGTCCTGCGAGAACCCCTATCTCCAAAATAAGCTTGCAAGGGAATATTATTCAGGAAAGTGATATGGTTAGTCCAGTCTGGCTTTCTGACCGCCTGTGAGGAACGCTTGTCCTGCGAGAATCCTCTGCTCCCAGACTGCCAATCTCTGAAACCGCCATGTTACGATCTCTAAAGGATTTTGATTTTGAATTTTTTGTTCCCTCCCATGGCCATCTGCCATATGCAGAGCCCGTCCTCATTGTTAGATGAGTCTTGTCAACATTGAAAGCGGGATTCTAGTTATAGTAGGAAGTTGAGAGTTTATAGTGGGTTGTTTCTATAAAAAGAAAGGCAAGATTAATATCCATGTCCTCTTGCAATTCATTTTATATGTATAAACTATTAATAGGAATTGGTAGAGGTTAAATTGTACTACCACAATCTAGTTTTTCTTCATATTGAGGTTTTTCACAATACAATTTGTGTCTCCCCTTTCATTCCATATGATTACTTCCTTTCTAACTATCATTTAGTTTTTAATTAAGTAGTAGAATCTATTTATGTGTTTATTTAGTGATTATTAATTTATATAAGCATACCATTGATGATATTGTGGCTCAAGAAGCCATAGTATTAAAAATATTGTATTACTATCTTCACATGCATATAATACTGCAATTCGATCTCACATAATTTTTTATATTTCTTATTAGGTCCCAATCTCTAATCTTATAAATATTTTATTGGGATTGTTTGTTATCAACAAAGTTTTATTGTTCAACCCCCTAAAGTCACACCCCAAGAGGTGCTAGTAGTATGACCTAACCCAAACAAACCATTTTTATTACATGCATAAATTACAATGTTGTAAAGGATATGATCATGGCCATATAGGATACTTTCATGGCCAAAGGATGAGATTGTGATTATACATTTATGCAACCTAGTAGAGAGGAGAGTGTGCATAATTATTTCCTAAAGGCACAAACATGGAGAATAGGGAAACAAATATCCTAATGCAATATCTAAATTTATCATTCTAACAAGGTTTATTTATGTTTGTTGTTTGTGAGGAAAAAATTGCATGTCAATTAGATCAAGAGGCAACCACAAAACCTGAAATCTAACTAACGAATTCAACCACAAGTCAATATAGAAATAATTGAAATCAACAAATAAAACAATATGAAATTAGAAAAATATTGAACCCATGTTGACTCCAATATGCTTTCTCTCCATTGTCCTTCTTCTTCTTGTGGGAATGTGGCTTTCAAAGTTGCACTTTGGAAATACCCACAATATGGTTAGCATAAGAATTACAAAGATCGTGGTTATTGAAAAAGAAGGATTGATGGTCAATTTATAGATTCTAAAAGGTTTGATTCAATGGTTGAGATTGATTTGAAGAGGGAATTGATCAACGATTGAGATTCAATAAGACAGGTTGGTGAGAGACAATTACTCATTCATACTGATTCTGATTGAGAGATTAATTCACTTGACTGACTAGTCAAGGGATTTGATTGAGAGTGGAACTAAATTGATTGATTAGTTAAGAGAATTGATTTGATTGATTTTAAGACTGAATTGACTGATCAGTCAAAAAAAGGTGATTGAAGACTGATTGAGAGTAAGTGGCAGTTAAGAATTTTCACATGTGATGTAGGAAATTGCGATGAAATGTCATTTGGGGGAAATTAATTTATTTGCAATTAAGATCAAATGTCATTGAATAAATTTATAAAATTTATTTAATAAGAGGACATCAATAGATAATTAAATAATTTAAAAAAATTATTTAATTATGGGAAGATAGATATTGAATTTAATTAAACAATAAAGATCACTGAGTTAAAGTGAATAATCAAGAATAATTAAATAATAAGTATTTAATTAATATTAAAAAGGGGGATGATTAATTGATTAAATGATTAAGAATTTAGAGATATTATGAAAATGACAAGGAATATTAAGAGAAATAATTAGTAAAATTGGTGTATGCAGGTGCGAGACAATTTTAGGTGTCTACATTTTCCCCCTCTTTGAGACAATATTTCAAAGAAAAAGTGAAAAACATGGCCCATTATGTTGAGGGATGAAGATATGATGCCCCCTCAAGATATTGTTTGTGTATTAAATGAATGAATTATCTCTCGAAAGAAGACTAATGTTATATGAAAGATACAAGAATGGTTAGTTGATGACATGTATGGGCTTGATTGGGTAGAAGAAATGGTTGGAGTGATTTGTAGATTGATTGATTGGATTGATGGGTAAAGTTCGAGTCTAGTTTCAGGAAGGAAACATCTTGTATAAGACAAAAAGATAGATGATCATCTGGTTTCAAGAAAGACACTCCTGTATAAGACAAATGGTAGATGATCATCTAGTTTTAGGGAAGACATATCTTGTATAATATAGATGATATATCAAAACATCTAGTTTTAGGGAGGACACATCCTATATAAGACAAATGATAGATGAAAGTTGGACGGACAATGAAATAGTATGAAAGTGAAGAATAACTAGTAAGAAGTGAAGAATGTTAGGGAATAAAAATGATCAATTCATCGAATAGTTGATATGAGGAAATGAAACTATCACGAATTCTTGTGCTTCTTAGGTAGTGCAACAATTTCATCATAGAGCCTTATTCTGTATCAATGGAGGTTTGTACAGAGCTATGAAAGACCAAGGTGTTGATGCTTTTCCATTTCTTTAATAGACATATAGCAGGAAAGGAGTGTATCCATCTATTTTAGGATTGTTGTACTAAGAGTCAAGGTATGTGCGATAGTCATAAGCATAGTGATCTCTAATTTCATTTTTGCATAGAATACTGAATGAATGAATGTATCAACATAGACACCCAAAATACCTATGCCCCAAAACTTCACGAAAACACACAACAAATAACAAACAAAGGAAAAAGATCACAAACCATTCTGGCTTCTCTAGTCACATGTGAACATCGTTGAGTAGCATAGGAATATGATGTAAAGATAAATCAAATAAAAGATAAGACTCACTAGACCAAACGAGTCAACAATTGTATTGATCTTCTTGCCAAGGATAAGTGTTTCTAGATAGGATGATTGTTTGATAGGATTCCCATTGTAGGAAAGATATATCCTTTAGGACATGATATCTGATAGTGTGCATGTTTTAGGAATGATTTATTCATAAAGGTACTTTCTTTGATAGGGATGTTGAAAATTGATTGTCAGTTGATCAATTAGGTTGCATACTATCTTGGTAATTTGTCTATTGATGCATGATTTGTTAAACTCAATGTTTTGCATGATGTTTTGGTTGTGTTTGTTGAAATGTTTGTCTTTGCAAAGAATTTTTTTTTGTGAATTGCAATTGATGGATTGTTCTTTTAGGGTTTCCAGATTTATTTGATGTTTTATAGATTTTTTCAAGACAATATATGTGTTTTTAAAAGATTTTTTGATTTGTTTGGATTTTGAAAGTTTTTCGATTATTTGAATTTTCGAGATTTGATTTTTTGAATTTTTCAAAGATGTCTAGATCACCGATTAAGGAAAAAGACATATGTCAAGATTTATTCTCAAGAAAGATGTATTTATTTGCCCCAATGTCTAGCAAGGCATATAATATGAATGTATGAAGGAACTAGTGGGACGAAAATACATAGGTGAATGATGGAGATAGCTTATTACAAACTTAGAGTTGATTTGGTTTCTAAGGACTATCTCACAATGCGATAACATGTTTATCCAAGATAGGGGTCTGGGTATAGTGAGGTAAGGTGATAGATCGGTGAAATAAATGACATACGGTCCACAAGCATGGATATGTCCAGAGGATTCTGAAAAACATATATGTTATTTTGATCAAAGACCAAGGGATGGATTTGGATAGGATAAGTAAGATCAATGGTGATAATGGATGATGGAAGTAAGAAATGGATAAGATAAGGGATATGGACTAAAGGGAATGATAAGGTGAAGCAAATAAGATGCATGATGCTTATGAAGATCCTTACCCCCCATCAAGGTCAAAGGTGGAAACAAGATGGATGTAGATAGGGTGGTGGACAGTGGATGAGGGATAATGAGAGACGTGGTAGGTAGGATAGCATAGATTAAACTTTCCCCCAAGTGTAGAGTGAAAGGGGATGATAGATTACACATGATTCCTATTTGCCAAGTTTTCATCATGATAGTTCCCCAAGACGCCACAAGAAGTGGTTTTCACCATTGGACAAATTGTTTCTCTTTGCTTTTTTTTTTTGTTTCATTTTCTTCTTCTTTTGTGTGTCACATGAGACACATGTTTGCCAGGTTTTCATCAAGGTGATTTTTTTTGCTTTTTTGCTTTTTTTTTTCCTGGATTTTTTACTTTTTAGAAGATAATGGATGCATGATAGGAGATGGTGGAAGGACTCAAGCATCTTGTTCTTTGGATGGTACCCTTGGAAGATGTTAGTAGGGTGATGGTAGAGGGAAATGAAATGGATGATAGATGGAATGGGGAAAGGATTTATACAAAGGATTGAATGGGAGGGATGGAAGGATGGAAAGTAGGTGTTGGATAATGGATAGGATGTTGGAAGATTTATGTTTGGGTGGATGAAAATGTTTTCAATATCAATGTTGAAACACACCTTAAGGGGTGGTGGAGTGATGTAGGACAAGTGGATTTTGGATTTTGAGATTTTGAGTGAGGAGTGGATGTGGATTTTGGGACATAAGGATCCAAAATGAATTAAGGAGGTGATGAAGTATTTAAGATAGTGGATTTTAGGACACAGGGACCCAAAATAGATTTGAAAGGTGTGATATGTTTAGATGGAGGAGTGAAGGAAGCCTTGTGAATAACAAGTTTGGATGCCAATTTTTATTTTTCTTTAGGATACAATACTTCTATGAGTGACTCGGGAAGCCGCATGTTTTTTGATTTTTTCTTCCTTTGTGGTTTTTTGGAATGCATTGCTTCCATGAGTGACTTAGAAATCCACATAGTTTTTTATTTTTATTTTTGCTTGATGGACCTTTGCGACCTTTTGGATTTTTTTCTATTTGCTCCTAGATCAAATTTTGCTTTATTTTTACATGTTAATTATTCTTGACATTTTGATTTTTTTCGATGTATGTAGTTTTTGGACTTATGGATTTTATGTTTGGCATCCAAATTTCTTCCAAAGGGAATGAGATTCATGGAAGAATAGGAATTATAGTGAGGTCTTTTGGATGGGTTGATGTAGGTAGATAAATGGAAGGTGCTCAAAGATGTGTACCTTTTCTAATCTTGATTTATGGTAGGGTAATTGGATTGATCTAGGGGTCATATGAATAGTGGATGGAGGGATGTAGGATCCTAAGATGGATGGAAGAGAGGAAGGCTTTGATTTTGGGATACAAGGACCCAAAATATATTTGAAGGATATGGATTGTGTATGCTTGGATTTAGATGGATGAATGTGGTATTTAGTAGGGACACTAATGTTTTTAGAGTGATATATGTAGCCAAGGCCATGATAATTAAGATTTGCTTTGAAATGAAGGAATTCTAATATACCTTGTTCATGTAGGCCTAACCCTTTGCCTTAATAATGCATGTTTTGACAAATCTTTTTTAGTAATGGGATACTTGTTATTTTTAAAACATGACATGTGTCCATTTTGAGGGGTATATGTTAAGGAAAGAACGACAAAATTAGGAAGTAGACCGGATTAGATGAAAGTGGAGGAATCCATTTGATAATTAAGGGTTTCATGACTAGCTTTGGTAGGGGTGATGATATTTTGAGGAGGATTAGGATCATGAAGTGGATATGAAGGGATACCTTGATCTTGACTTAGAATAGGATCATTGAAGGGGATGCCAGAAATATCATGATCTTTGTTAGGAGGTGGATGTTGAATGGGACTTGGAAGGACACTTTGTTCTTGAGATGTAAGGGGGTCATCATGGATGGAATACAAAAGGATTAGGAGAAATTAATAAAATTCTTGATAGGTGGGATCTTGATAAAAAATTAGATTGGATCGGAGAGTTGTGGTATCTTGATCTTGATTTAAGCTAGGATTTTTTTTTGTCTTTGGATTATCCTCTTGACATGGGGTAGAAGTTTGGATATGTATGGGATATTCTTGGAAGGATTAAATGTTTTGAAATAATAAAAATGGATTTGAATGGGACTCTTTGGAGTATTTTTTATTGGGAATGGAGCATATGGTGGCATTGGATCCAGAATTTCTAAATTGTACAAGGGATTTGTATAAATGAATGGATTAGCTTGGATTTATAATATGGATATCCCTTGGGGGTAAACTTGAAATATGTCTTCATTGGATTTATTGTTTGGTGTAGAATCACATGAAGTAGATATGACATTGATATAACCACTTTGGAATGAGATATTTCTTGACATAGGTGGATGATTTTGTTCATACTTGAAAGGTGCATCTTGAAATATTTGATTTCCTTTTCTTGATGTTTGTGTATAGGCCATGAAAGACTCTAGGAGTGAATGTAAAGGTGGACACTATGTTTTTGGTATTTATTTGGAATTTTAGATGATATTACAACTTAGGAAATGACAATGAGATCCTATTCTTTTTGAATTTTTGAGATTTTGGATGAGAATGCAAGGACTATGCAAACCTATAAGCTTGATTTATAGAAAATTTAGAAGTACAAGACTAAGGATGTTCACCTAAGGATACTAAAAAGACACTTTAACCTAGAACAAGATAAGGATTGATTAGATATTTGATTAAAGTTTTAACCCTAAGCTAGACTTATGAGCGTGATGGTTAAACTTGAGTATTGGTTGATTGATGGTTGACAAAATTTTAATAAGGTCTTGGTATTTTAGTGATCACTAAGGTTCAATCCTAAGACTCTAGACTTTTTTATATTTCCTTGGGAATGAGTGGCCAATGCACTTAGACTAAAGATGCTAATGCCTAAAAACTTGATTTTTCACTAAGGTGACAGTAATGGAACTTATGTTGCAAATTGATCTTTTGGAACTATGATGACTCTAAAAAGAAGGAACTAGATGCACCTACAAACTCTTAAAGCTCAATCAATCACAAAGATGAAATTGATTTGGATCCCAAATGAATGATTTAATTGATCCTTTGAATTACTAGTTTGACAATCAATTACAAAATTGGATCTTGATAATTGTGAAAAAGGCTATGGTCAAGTGTGAAAATTTGTTGACAACTGCAAAAATAACTAAAGTCAATTGTGATTTATTGATAAGGAAAAAGTGATTAAAGTCAAATGAAAAATTCTATCTTTGTTTTAGGAATTTGAAATTTTTAGTTAATTTGAGGGAAATTTCAAACAAAGTGTGTGATTATTTAGTCAGAAAACAAATAAAATAGTATGGTTGTGGACTTTGAATCCTATGAAATTCAGAGTTACACATGATAGAAGGGCCTAAATTATCCCAATGTGGACTGACTCTGCTGGTCTTTCATAATAATTTTAACAAACAATTAGAAGAAAAGAACACATCCTACACTACCTACAAAGGATGCTACTTGATAGGGCCCCTGTTGCAATAAAATACCCATTTAAGACGAACAATTGGAAGTTGGGTGGTGCTGGATCTGAGGCCGGCATAGGCACACTTTTCCTCTTACCCTAAAAGTTTGAAAACCTTGTAACTAAGGGATTTTTGTCTCACAATAAGGGGTATCTATGGGGTACAATCTACACTCCTTGAAATATCAAGTATCGGTTTTTGACCTCTACAAGCAAAGGTTCTTAGTCATTCTTTGAGGAACATCTCCACATATGAAAATTCATGAAGTGATCTACTTAAGCTCTGAAAACCCTTATAGGTCCAAGGCCACTACATACCAAATTCAAATTGCACTTCAGTCTTATTATCTCAAATTGGACAAGCTTTCACTTGCTACCCATTTATATAGGGCCTCAAAGAAAACTATTCAAAGTCAAGCCTTAGGGTGATGAAATCCCCAAGGAAGATTCTCTCCCAAGAAATCTCAAGATATCCTCATTCACCCCATACCCATGAAGGCAATGGGAGAGGATACTTCTCTTGATATTTAGGTTTAAAGAAAAAAACAAATGTGCCAAAGCATCAAACATTCAAACAAGTGGTTAATTCCTTTAAGAAAAAAAAATGTTTTCTAACTACCAGGCAAATGAAAACTAAATACAATAAAAAAAGGAATCTTGCAAAGCATGTGTTAGTAGTTTAATTTGTTTGTCTTGAACCCACAAGCACCACATGTTGAAAACCAGACATTAGTAATGAAAAAACATAGTAATGCAGGACAACAACAAAAATCAGAATAGAAATTAAAGAATTGACAAAAATTAGAATGTTATACCTCCATGTTTTTACTAGACGATTGCAGAAATATGTTTGACAAATGTGAAAATCTAGTAGCACAAATACAAAATGGATAACAATCGAATGGGAAAACCTCCATTGACAAATGCAAAAATTGATGAAAATAGGGTGGACAATTGAGAGGGGGGAGGGGGTGAATTAGTTGTCAGGAAAACTCACACTACTTAAACTTATTCTCAGATTTGATAATTAAACATAAAAGCATAAATCAACAACGCATCATAAACACACATAACACCAACATTTTTGTATGTGTAAAACCTTGTTAGGGGAAAAACCACGGTGGGGATACACCCAGAATACTGCCCAAGGAAGGCTCACTACCTATACAAACAATCATAGATCACTTCTGGAAAATATGAACTGAGAAATAACATCTCCTTAATGCTTGGTTGAGTTCCATTCAAGCACAAAACAACTTTCTTCTTCACACTTCTTCCCTCCCTTCAAAAGATGTATACATTCAATGCACATACTCACTCATCCACACACCACCACACTTGAATACAAAATAATTATAATTATTTATACATGACATCAACCTTGGAGAAATCATCAAGGTCGACTCAACACTCACCACCTAATTACAAAAATACAACCACACTCAATACAATATTACATGCAAACCAAGCACTGCCGGTCAAGACATAGCACAAACCCAAATCTTTCACCTCGAACACATTCCACCTCCAAGAATTAATCGTCAAACATTTTAAAGCATCTGGTCCAAGAACACGAAGAACACCAATGTACCGAAGAAAAACATCAATTACAAGCTCAACAATCAATGCAGACCACCAACACAAAAGGAACACGATCCAAAGACATCCACAAGCATCATGAATTGCCAACAAACATCCACACCAACACAAATTACTAGAATCACCTGCATCTTCATAACAAACCTCAAGAACACTAACTGCAATGACTGTCAACCTTGAAAAATCACTTGTGGACCTCCAAACCACAAACCACTTGAATTGAGGACACACACCAACGCCCCAAACATACCTCCAAATCCACAAAACAAGATATTACAATGTGGAGTGATGCATATCAAAATACTATCACTCTATCACCACTAAACAACTGAGAAACCAGCCTAAAAACAAATACCCATAACTCAATCAAATATCCATGCGAACCTCTAAAACTTGAACTAAACTAGCTACATACAACCTTCTACAAACTCTTTAATCCGTAAACTCTGATCTTCATCATGCTTACTATGCTGAACAAAATAAGCCACTGAACTTCACTGCATCACTCTCTTAGACAGAGAAATATGTTGACATCAATGACAACACATCTCTCAAATATCTCTCAAGCACATATTTGCAACATTCTTCCAACAAAAATATGCAGTAACGAATATGAAACTGAACACTCACGAATACAAAAATCTTTGTTGTGGGCTCTGGATTTGTATCTATAATTTTTTAAAAATTATGAAAAAATTAGAGGGTTAGATTATAATTCATTTAATGTGATAGCCGACATATGATAACGCATGGCATAAGCCAACATGTGCATTTGGTAAATAGTTTGGCTTATGTATTCATTAGGTTCACTCAAAAGTTGATTCGCATGATGTATGCACCTTTGTTCTCTTTGGATACATCTTTGCTCGGTATGCAAGTGATATCTTGGTAATTTTATGCGTACTAAATGGGGCATTCTTGTTGAACACATGACATGATTGAGGGGGGGTTGAATTAGTCTAGAACAATAAAAAATATTAATTTTAAACAACATCAAATAACATAGTAGCAACATATCAAACATCAACAAATGAACATCAACCATCAACACATGAACATCAGATTTATGTGGAAAACCCAAATAGGGAAAAACAATGGTGAGAATATAACTCACAATATGAATATGAATGATTACAAAGTTTTAGGCTCACTACCAAGGAGCAACAACACATGATGAACTTGCAAGGCTAATACACTACTTGGTGTAGGGCACCAACACTCCAAGTATGAAATATTTTATTTTTTTAAGTTTTTGAGTTATCTTAGTGATTTAATAATGGACCAACCATTTAGGACTTAGTAGACCCATGGTTGAGTGGTCCAAGTTTTGGTTTGAGTCAATTGCGTTCAGGATGCTGACAGCTTGAGAAGTGAGATGCTTAGGTAGTTCGCAGGAAAAGTATTCCAGATGAATGTATTCATGTATTAGGGGTCAACTGAGTTGTGTTGAGGTCTTATAGGGTGTTTGAGGACCTTTAGGACTCTTAAAATTCAATAGAATGAAAATTTGCATCCTGGAGCCAAAAGTTGTAAAAAGTTGCTAAGCAACATTTTGCAATTTCTTGCAAAAGTTACATTTTTGGTTATAGGCGTTAAAAGTTGGTTGAACTGACTGAAACAAGAGCATAAAAGACAAAATTTACTTCATTGTACGGGTTGGAGGATTGGAAATGCAAGAGCAAGTTTTTGGTTTGTGAAGCAACCTTGTTTCCACCGGTTTTTGACAGTTTTACTCTTGTTTTCATTGCTTGTACGGTCAAGTACAGACTAGATGGTGTAAATTAATTGAAATTATGAGTGTTAATTGTATTTGTCTTCTTTAAGGTTTATTTGCAGGTTTTATTGTCCTAGGTTGTAGAGATTTCTTCCATTCTTTGCAACTAGGAGCAAAACCCTTGCAAGTAGGGTTTGAGCAAGAAAATGGCTCTAACCTAGGCATTCTTTGATGGCACCTTTGAAATCACTAAGAATGATAGGTTAGGATCTATAGATAGCTTTAGAATAGGGTGTATGGTTTTGCAGGTCCAGGAGGAGGAGAAACAATGAAGCCCTAGGCTCACCGCTGGGAGTAGGTGAGTTAGGACAACAAGAAAAGTGTGATTTATGAGCACATGGGGATTGATGCAGGACCAAGTGTCATATGAATGGAAAGACCTCTAAGTTCCCTTGAATATTTACAAATTTTTTGGAGCAGGATATTTGAGTGGTGAAGAGTTTTAGTCCCATCTAGTCCCATCTTGCCAAGTCACCCGGTGAGGCCTAAACCCTTCAAAATAGTGCAGCATTGGAAACCCCACTTGTACGGATAACCTAGATGCAATTTTAGAGTATTGTCTGTAACTTCCAAAAGGGTACTCGAATCCATGATTTATTTTTAGCCTTGTTTGGGACTTTTGAAAACTAAGACCCTAAAATCGCCAAGGGAGGGCTAATGCAATTAGGCCTATTTTGGAACCGGTAGAGACCTAGAAAGGTTAGGAAGCTAAAGAGATGGGTTTTGTGGGCCTAAAGCCTCAAAATAATTCAAAGAAACCTGATGGATGCATTGGGAACCCATTGGGGGTGGTGGTGTGTTGAGATCCTTGTAGGAGTGGTTGGAGCCTAAAGAAGAGTGTGAGTGCTTGAGGTGGCAACCTCAAGGAGTGGAGTTGATTGTCCAGAAATCATTGGCTATACCTAGGAGGCAAGTCAAGAGGATTTAGAACTTGGAGGTTTCATTAACATAACCCCTAATAAGTGCCATAGGAAGGACTTGAGTAGTTGAAGGGTTGAGTAGGACAAGTCACTCAAGAAGGTGTATTGAACCAAGCTCCAAGACTCTCTGCATCAGAGTGGTATCAGATCCATTCTTTGAAAGATTTGGTGTATGCCAGATTGTGAAGAATCAAAAGTAAGTTCAATGCCTCCAAAGGCAATGAATCCAGAAGCCATCTGGTAGTTGGTGGTAGAGATGATAGAAGGATCGAAGGATGCAGAAGGAAGTAGAGGAACTAGAGAGGTTAAGAAGGAGAAGGGGAAGGTTAAGACAGAATGGGGTGATGAGACTGATGAAGAAGTGGAAGATGGAGAGGAACCATCAGCAGTAGCCATGCCTCAAGACCAAAAACTATTCTTGGATGTAGTCAAATCCATTTCTAAAGACAACTTGGATGGATTACCCACTTATGGAGGAAACCTCAATGGAGAAGAGTTGCTAGATTGGATAGAGGCTCTCAATAATCACTTTGATTACAAAGAGGTAGCAGAAGAGAAAAGAGTTAATGTGGCCAAATCAAGAATTAGAGGATCAACATTGGTTTGGTGGAATATGATGCAAGAAGAAAGGATACAAGAAGGCAAGAAGAAGATAACTTCGTGGGAGCGTATGAAGATCAGAATTAAGGCACAATTCCTACCAGGAGATTATGAAGTTCAAATCTATAAGAGAATGCAAAATATAAAACAAAGGGAGTTATATGTCAATGCATACACTGAGGAATTCCATAAACTCAGTTTGAGGGCTAGGAAGCATGAGAATGAAGTGGAGAAGTTGGCTAGGTACATGAATGGCCTTAGACAGATTATTCAAGATGAGATAATTATCCTCACACTAGACATTGTCCATAAATGTTTTCAGTTGGCCCTAAGGGAAGAAGAGAAGATCAAAAGGAGGAGTGAACAAAATCAGAAACATCGGGGAGGTAAGAATTTTAGAGGAAGAGGAAGCTTTGGTAGAGGGCAACAATCACCAAGAAATGAATAGCAACAAGGCCAAGAAGTCAGTAGGGACTCTCAGAGAGGAAAATTTAGAGGATCCTATAGAGGAAGGAGCAATTTTAGGGGCAGGTTTGGAAACTCGGGAAGAGGAAACATAGTCTTCATCGGTAGGTGTTATCATTGCAATCAAGTTGGGCATACCATGAGTAAGTGATCAAGGAAAGCCTCAAGATCCACAAGCTCATACATGGGGGAAAAAAGAACTCAATTGTTGCAAGAGGAGGACACTTAGAGTGTAACTTCTTCAATCAGAAAGGTAGGGCCAGTGACAGATGGAGAAAACTTGATGATGAGGAGAACAATGCTCAAGATACCCCAAGCTCAAGAGCCACCATAGAGGAAAATTTTGTTTAGGATCACTTGTAGGTCACATGGGAAGATTTGTAAGGTGATTGTAGGTTCAGGTTCTACTGATAATATTGTCTCAAGTGAAATGGTGGACAAACTCAAATTGAGAAGATTACCTCGTCTCGCTCCTTATAAGGTCTCATGGCTCAACCGGGGTCAACATGTTTTGGTTGATGAACAAGCATGGGTGGATTTTGAAATTGGCAAGTATAAGGATAGATTAATATGTGACATATTGCCTATGGATGCTTGTCATTTGTTGTTGGGCCGTCCATGGCAATATGATGTGAGAGCTACTCATGATGGGGAAAAGAAAAGCTATCTTATCACCAAGAATTGGAAGAAGTATCAAATGGATCCACTACCTGATCCAAGGGAAGAAAAGAAAATAGGCTCAAGTGTGATGCTAATGAGGTAAATATTTTCTCAAAGTGTTGAAACAAGAAGGTCATCAAGGCCATGCTATAGTGTTGAAGCCTAGAGATGAAGCTAAGGTAGATCTAATGAGTGAAGTGCCTCAAGAGGTGCGAGGTCTACTTAAACAATATGTAGAAGTGATAGGGGATGACATGCCTGATTCTTTGCCTCCAATGAGAGATGTGAATAATCAAATAGACTTAATACCAGGGGCCAATCTGCCAAACAAAGCTGCCTACAAAATGACACCTAGTCAAAATGAAGAGATCACCAAACAAGTGCAATAACTCTTAGATAAAGGGTTTATCAAGAAGAGTTCAAGTCCATGTGTTGTTCCTACTGTGTTAGTGCCTAAAAAGGGAGGCAAATGGAGAATGTGCACGGACTCTAGAGCAATCAACAAGATTACTATAAGGTACCGGTTTCCCATGTCAAGGATTGAGGACCTATTGGATAATCTAGGAGGTGTAAGCTGCTTCACAAAGGTGGACTTGAAGTCTGGTTATCATCAAATCAGAATCAGACCAGGAGATGAATGGAAGACAACCTTTAGAACCAATGTAGGCCTATATGAGTGGTTGGTGATACCATTTGGCCTCACCAATACACCTAGTACCTTCCAAAGGCTCATGAATGAAGTCTTAGTTGAGTTTATTGGTACATTTGTTATTGTGTTAATTTTGATCTATAGCAGGTCCAAGGAGGAACACCTCAAGCATCTGGAGATGGTTTTGAAGAAGTTGAAGGAGGCACAACTCAAGATTAACCTTGAAAAATGTGAGTTTTTGAAAACAGAGCTGGTATACCTTGGTTTTGTTATTTCTAATGTATGTTTAAAGATGGATCCAAGTAAGGTAGAAGCAATACTTAAGTGGCCTATCCCTTAGGGCATAAGTGAAGTTAGAAGCTTTCGTGGAATGACATCTTTTTATAGAAAAATTGTGAGAAACTTTAGCCATGTTTGTGCTCCTATTCTCAATACCATTAAAGGAGGGATTAAGTGTCACTTTAAGTGGATAGAGGAAGCCAATATGGGGTTTGAAATGTTGAAAACCAAGATAGAAGAGCTTCCAACCCTTATATTGCCTGATTTCAATCAGTTGTTTACAGTAGAATGTGATGCAATCCAAAGGGAAATAGGGGTAGTTTTAAGCCAAGAGGGACATCCTATAGCTTTCTTCTCAGAAAATTTAAATGAAGCTAAGAAAAGGTACTCCACATATGACTTGGAGTTGTATGAAATGGTTCAAGCATTGAAAAAATAGCATCACTACCTACTGCCCAAAGAATTTGTAGTCTTCACTAACAACCATGCCCTTAGTTTCCTTAATGGGAAAGAGAAGTTGAACCAAGGACACCTAAAGTGGGTTGAGTATTTACAATCCTATACATTCACTATCAAACACAAGAAAGGGACAGACAAAAAAGTAGCTGATGCACTAAGTAGGAGAGTCATGACTATGCAGGAGATACAATTCCAAAGTGTGGGTTTGAGTGAGTTAAAAGACCTCTACAAAGATGATAAGGATTTTGTAGACATATATAATGTTTGTTTTGATTTTTCTAACACCTCGCATGTCTCTTACTCAGAATACATGATACAAGAGGGTTTTTTGTTCAAAGGTCATCTTCTTTGCATACCTCAATGTTCCATGTGGCAAAATATTATTCAAGAGAAGCATCAAGGAGGTCTAGGAGGTCATTTTGGCATTGATAAGACTTTGGAGTAGGTTGGTAGGTTTTATTATTGGCCCAAGTTACAATAAGAAGTGAGAAGGTTTGTAGATAAATGTACCATCTATCAAAGAGAAAAAGGAACCTCAAGTAATGCAGGTTTATATCAACCCTTGGTCATACCTCAGAGGCCTTGGGAATGTTTGAGCATGGATTTTGTGTTAGGCTTGCCTAGGACTCCAAGAGGATTTGATAGTGTGTATGTGGTGGTAGATAGATTCAACAAAATGGTACATTTCATACCTTGCAAGAGCACCAATGATGCCACCTATATTGCAAGCCTCTTCTTCAAGGAGATAGTCAGAATTCATGGTCTTCCAATCAACATTGTTAGTGATAGAGATGTGAAGTTTTTGAGCCACTTTTGGAGGACACTTTGGAGGAAGTTGGGAACCATGTTATCTTTTTCATCTTCTTATCATCCACAATCAGATGGTCAGACAAAGGTAGTCAACCGGTCATTGGGTAACTTGCTAAGGTGTCTTACAAAACAACATGGGAAGACTTGGGATCTAGTACTTGGACAGGCATAATATGCATATAATGACTCAGTGAATCGTAGCATAGGTAAAAGTCCTATTGAGATAGTATATGGATTCCATCCTAGGGTAATATTAGAGCTCAGAGATCTCAGTTCAATGGCACCTAAGAGTGCACAAGGGGAGAAATTTGCAGAAGGTATTAAAGAAGTGCATGATAAGGTAAGGCAGTCCTTACAACAAAAATCCGAGCAGTATAAGGTTCAAGTTGATAAAACAAGGAGGAAAGTTCAATTTAAAGTGGGAGACTTAGTGTTAGCATACCTTAGGAAGGAGAGACTTCCAAAAGGGCAGCCTATCAAGCTCATGATGAAGAAAATTGGACGGAGACTTAGTGTTAGCATACCTTAGGAAGGAGAGACTTCCAAAAGGGCAACCTATCAAGCTCATGATGAAGAAAATTGGACCTCTCAAGGTGGTGCACAAGTATGGGCAGAATGCATATAAGGTTGAACTTCCTCCTACCTTGGGAATATCTCCTATTTTAAATGTATGTGATCTTTTTCCATACAAGGGAGAGTCACCAACAAATCAGATGGACATGCCATCACCGGTTCATGAAGATTGGATAAAGGATTTGCCACCTAGTCAACCAGTTAAGTTAGAGAGTATCTTGGATACCAAGATAGTAAAGAAGACAAGGAAGGGAGTCTACAAATACTATCTTGTCAAGTGGAAAGGGTTTCCTAATTTAGATGCCATGTGGATGTCAGAGGCAGATATACTTCAGCATGGAGTGGAGATTGCAAACCTTTAACTCAAGGGACTTGAGTTCTTTATCCCAGGGGAGTATGGTGCAAGGCACCTAACACTCCAAGTATGAAATATTTGTTTTTTAAAAATTTTGTGAGTTATCTTAGTGATGTAATAATGGGCCAACCCTTTAGGACTCAATAGAGCCATGGTTGAGTGGTCCAAGTTTTGGTTTGAGTCAATTGTGATCAGGATGCTGACAACCTGAGAAGTGAGATGCTTAGGTAGTTCGCAAGAAAGTACTCCAGATGAATGTATTCATATATTAGGGGTCAATTGAGTTGTGTTGAGTTGTCCTAGGTTGTAGAGATTTCTTCCATTCTTTGCAACTAGGAGCAAAACTCTTGCAAGTAGGGTTTAAGAGCAAGAAAATGGCTCTAACCTAGGCATTCTTTGATGGAACCTATTGAAATAACTAAGAATGATGGGTTAGGTTCTGTACATAGATTTATAATAGGTTGTGTGGTTTTACAGGTCCAGGAGAAGGAGAAACAATGAAGCCCTAGGCTCACCGTTGGGAGTAGGTGAGTTAGGACAACAAGAAAAGTGTGATTTATGAGCACATGGGGGATTGATGCAGGACCAAGTTTCATATGAATGAAAATCCCTCTGAGTTCCCTTGAATATTTCCAAAATTTTTGGAGCGGGAGATTTGACTAGTGAAGAGTTTTAGTCTCATCTTGCCAAGTCACCTGGTGATGCGTAAACCCTTCAAAATAGTGCAACATTTTTAACCCCACTTGTACAAATAACCCAGATGCAATTTTCCAGTATTGTTTGTAACTTCCAAAAGGGTACTCTAATCCATGTTTTATTTTTAGCCTTGTTTGGGACTTTTGAAAACTAAGACCCTAAAACCGCCAAGGGAGGGCTAATGCAATTAGGCCTATTTTGGAACTAGTAGAGACCTAGAAAGGTTAGGAAGCTAAAGCGATAGGTTTTGTGGGCCTAAAGACTCAAAATAATTCAAAGACACCTGATAGATTCATTGGGAACCCATTGGGGGTGGTGGTGTGTTGAGATCCTTGGAGGAGTGGTTGGAGCCTAAAGAAGAGTGTGAGTGCTTGAAATGGCAACCTCAAGGAGTGGAGTTGATTGTCCAAAAATAATTGGCTATACCTAGGAGGAAATTCAAGAAGGTTCAGACCTTGGAGGTTTCATTAACATAACCCCTACTAAGTTCCATAGGAAGGACTTGAGTAGTTGAAGGGTTGAGTAGGACAAGTCACTCAAGAAGGTGTATTGAACCAAGCTTCAAGACTCTATGCATCACTACCTTAAGGAAATATAAAAGGACTTGTACAACTAAGGCTCACTCCTTTAAGGAAAGATACCGTTTGCTACCAAAGGACTCAATATTAATCGACAACAAAGGAAATAGTAGAATTGAAGTTGAGTAGGATCTCCTCAACATAAAATTATCCTCAAACAATTGGATCAAGTGACCAACATATTTGATAAGAACCATTATCACAACATACTATCTCACTGAATATATCACCTTCAAAGCTTTGATTTTTGCACTTTTGCAATCTCTAATTTGCTTGCACATCAGTCACATACTCTTCTCACCAATTCACACACAATCCAACCACCACTAATCAACTCACACATCCACACTCCTTAAATATGAGATAGATAATTAAAATCTTAATTTAGGGTTAGCTAAGAATAAAATAAACATTATTCCATAAAATAAGCCACCTGAACAAAAAATACTCAAATCGGTCCACTCCAGGAGAAAGAGGGAACCAAAACACACCACAATACAACCTTCCAAGATGAATCCAATGATCTACATGATAACTCAATGATGAACCACTAGTGCCAAACCGGTATTGAGAGGGGGGGCGTGAATCAGTACAAACACAAATACAGTCCAAAACTGGTTTGACAACAAATACTCTAAATGACTGACAAACAAGGATACTGGTAAAACAGAGTGCAACCGGTAACATCCAATACAACTCAATCAGTCATGAACCGGTCACTCAATAAGCTTCCCTCTTAGTTCAATACTACAGTATCATTATATTCTCATGCATGAACAGGTAAACTTAATCATCAGATCTTCACAACAGTGAGTTCAATATGTTTTATAGACAGGCATAAAACATAGAACCTTCATATGCTTAACAGGTCAAACAAAGCATCACAAGACAAAACCATTTTTCACGTGGAAATCCAACTGGGAAAAACCATAGTGGGGATGAATACCCACAAGCTGCTTTTTGAACTCTTTAGAAGTCTGCTATGTTAGGAGCCTTGTCCGGTTAAAGACATTACAATAGGTTCTGCTAGGAACCGATCTTGTTAAGGATCACCCGGTTAAGGGTTAAACCCGGTAGGGTCACCTTGTTAGAGGATTTCAAGAACTCAATAGCTGAAAGGATCTCCTAAGCTCTATAGCTTCTCAGAACTCATTAACTTTGAGTTACCTAGTTAAGGGATTTGAATCAAGCTTGTTAAGACCACCCTGTTAAGGGATTTTGAATCAAGCCAGTTAAGGCTACCTTGTTAGGGGATTTTACAACTGTTGAAGTGGTTAGAGATCAACAGGAATTACAATGACCAGTTAATAGCACTCAATGCTAATGCAGATCCGTTTAGGCTCCTCTTTACCTTCTGCACATTCACTTTGCAGGTATCACTTCTTTCCTTTGGTCTGGCAAGAATCACATATCACTTCCCTTGGATACACATTCACAACTTTTGCCAACAACCTTAGAAAGAAACACAACATCGACCTTATAGGAAACATACAGGTTGGTAGCAAAAACCTAAACCCTAAACCTGTTAGGTTAAGCAATTCAAATGGTTCGATCCTGACCGTTGAATCATACTGCATTAAATGCAACAATCTTGAATCGATCTCAAGACATTCTCCATCATCCATTATCCACCGATTTCATGGCAGCTGATAACCCATACACGTTATCACCGTTTGACAGACTTCGCACATTCCCAAGGTAGATAGGAATAGTCTTCTTCATGCAAGATCCTTCACGCGCATAGAGCTTACATGGCAACATGATCTGTCCTCCATCATACTGCTAACTCATCACACAAAGATCACCGATTGAGTCACATAGACTTGAGGTACTCCAACCGGAAATCCTGAAGTGGAAGCTACCTACCAACCGGTAGTCATACAATGCTTCCATGTGTCGGTTCCCATAACTACATGCCGGTTCATCTTGAACAAATATGCCGCTTCACTTTGGCATATAAACTGGTTCATACATATGCCGGTTCCTTTCTCTTTTCACCTATCACATGTGCCGGTTCACACCATGTCTCATATTGACATCAATGACAACATACAATATCATTATGTCTTCATGCCGGTTCACATAATGCCAACACTACACACACTAAAACATTCTCCAAAGATGTTATCAAGCATAATGTGTAGACAAAGCAATTAGTCAAATAAAGAACATCTTTCGATGTGAAATACCTCAAGCAAATCTCCACATACCATGGTTATACCCATAAAAACTTCTTATTTCATCCTCCAATGAATGTATGGAACAAAGGAATAATATCTAATCAAGATAACTCAAATGGAAACATCTAACCAAAACACAACTGAATATCCCAAACATAAATGAAAAAAATTATCTTGCAAAACAAAGAAATCACCAGAGAACAACATTGAGAATACTACACAAGCCATACTAAACCATAACACAATTTGCAACATAATCCAAAAATATAAAAATCCAGAACATATTTGAACTAGAATCCATCCTAATAACTACGTTTGAAATCAATGACAACCAGACAAGCTCAAAATTCCAACAATCTCATCCTTTGTCATTGATGACAAAAATTGAACAAGACTTGCATATTTGAGGCAAATCTCACAACTCTCTCTCCCCCTTTGACTTCAGACAACGGGTGTTGCATGGAATAATAAATAATACATACAAATGCTCCCCCTAAGAGCAGTAACAACATCAATCTTCCCTTGGAAATATGCACCACTATAATGCATCTAGTTAGGAAAAGGAGAGGCAATAACCCTTAGTTTCTGCTTGATATACTCAAAAGTATCCTTCACCAACACCTTAGTTTCTACTACATGTTATTTTGTAGAAATGTATTCCAATCTAACTTCTTTCTCTACAACCTTCTCCTTAAAGAAATGATAATGGATTGAGATATGTTTGGTTCTTGAATGCATTACCAAATTATTTGAAATGTTTACAACATTGGTATTATCATACATGACAGGAATAACTTCCCCATACACCATTCTAATATCTTTAAGGGTTTGTTTTATCCACATAACTTGAGTAGATCAAGATGCTACCACAATGTATTCTGCTTATGCAATAGATAATGGCGCCGATTCTTGCTTCTTACTTAACCATGAAACCAATCTGTCTCTAAAAAACAATGCACCACCACTAGTAATTTTCCTATCATCAATTCTTTCGGCCCAATCAACATCTGCATATGCTTTCAACATGAAATATCCATGCTTCTTGTACCAAAGACCAAAATCCTGAGTCCCTTTCAAGTACCTGAAAATCATCTTCACTGCTTGTTCATGTGATTGCTTCAGATTAGCATGAAATATCACAACTAAACATACAACCTTCATAATATTTGGTCTAGAGGCAGCTAGATATAACAGTTCTCCAATCATAGATTTCTACTTCATTTGATCAACAGTTGGAGATGCATCGTCTTTGCCTAATTTTCCATCAACAATTAAAGGGGTAGTATCTCAATTTTCCATATCAAACTTCTTTAAAATTTCTTTGACATATTTAGCTTAAAAAATGAAGATTCCATCTTCCAACTGAGTAACGTGTAGACCAAGAAAGAATGACATCTCACCAAACATTGACATTTCAAATTCTTTTTGCATCTATTTTGCAAATTCATTACATAGACCATTGCTTCCTCCAAATATAATATCATCAACATAGACAATAACAATCAATAACTTGTTATTTTTAACCTTAAAATAAATATTGTTGTCTACAGTACCTTTCCTAAAATTTTGTTGTAACAAATATTTTCCCAATCTAGTATACCAAGCTCTAGGTGCTTGTTTGAGTCCATACAATGCCTCATTTAACTTGCAAACCATATCCAGGTCCTCCAACAGTCTGAATCCATCTAGTTTCTCAATGTATACCTTTTCTTCCAGTTCTCCATTAGAAATATTGACTTAACATCCATTTGATATACCTTAAAATTCTTATAAGTAGAAAAAGAAAGAAACATTCTTATAGCTTCCATCCTAGCTATTGGAGCAAAAGTTTCCTCAAAATCAATACCTTCAACTTATGAATAGTCTTTACATACCAATCTTTCTTTGTTCCTTGTAACTTGTACTTGTTCATTTAGCTTGTTTCAAAACACCCACTTAGTTCCTATTACATTTTCATCCACTGGTTTGGGTACCAGCTCCCATGTCTGATTCTTATGTATCTGATTCAGTTCTTCTTCCATTTATTTTACCCAACTTTCTTCATTGTTTGCTTCTTCATATGATTTAAGTTCACTAGTGAAAGAAAACAGTAGTTTGCTTGCTCATTTACCTCTATATCACTTCTTCTTGTCTGGACTCCTTTGTTTTTGTCTCCAATTATTTGATCTTCTGAATGATTATTTTGTAGATATTTTGATAGGGTCTTGATCACTTGCTCGGTTTCTTCTTCTTCCTCTTTAATTTCATTTGTTTCTTTCTCATTGTTATCTTTTGGATCCATCTTTTCTTCTACTGCAACAAGAATATAATCTCAAATTTAGCCTTCTATAGAGGTTCAAGGGCAATTTGATCCTATGCTTCACATACTTTCACATTTGTGCTCTCTACTATCTTATTCAATCTCTTATTGTAACACTAGTGGGATTTGTTGTTTGTAACATATCCCAAAAATATTCCTTCATCTGCTTTGGTATCAAGCTTTCCAAGATCATTTTCATCTTTTCTGATATAAAACTTACTCCCAAAGATTCTAAAATACTCTTCATTTTCTCTAGTATCAAGCTTTCCAAGATCATTTTTATCTCTTCTGATATAAAACTTACTCTCAAAGATTCTAAAATACTTTACAGTAGGAGGTCTTCCATTCCACAGTTCATAAGGTGTCTTAGTATGATTTACTCTTATCTGTACCCTGTTAAGAATATGAACAACAATATGCACAACTTCTTTCCAATATACATTAGCCAACTTAGTATCCTTCATCATAGTTCTAACCATTTCAATGACAGTCCTTTTCTTCCTTTCTGTTAAAGGTTCTTGGAGCAAAAAAGTGTCTTTTAATACCATACTTCTTAAAAACATTGTCAAATTCATTTGAAGTAAATTCTCCATCTCTATCAGGTCTTAAACACTTGATTTTAGCATCAACTTGATTTTCTACCATTGATTTGAACAATTTAAAACTTTCAAAAGCTTTTGATTTTTATTTTAAAAATGTAACCCATGTCATCCTAGAACAATCATCAATAAGTAACATGAAATACCTTTCTCCATTAAGTCCTTTTTTTCTTGTAGGCCCGCAAAGGTCTGTATGAACCATCTCTAAGGGTATTGAAGTGGAATACTCCTTATTATTGAAACTCCTCTTTGCCTACTTTCCTAAATGACATTTCTTACACATAGTATCAATAGGCTTGATAATATTTGATAAATCTCTCACTGCTTTAATATTACTAATCTATATCATGTTGTCAAAGTTAACATGTCCCATCCTTTTATGTTATAACCAACATTCGCTTCTCTGTGTCAAAAAACATCTACTTCCATTCTTGTCCTTTATGAAATAAACATTTTCATTAGTTCTAATACCTTTTGCTACCATTCTTCCAGTTTTTCCTTTTCTAATCACATATCCAGTCTTACAGAATAAAATTTTATAACCTTTATTGCAAACCTAACTAACACTGAGCAAACTATGTCTCAACCCTTCAACATAATTAACATCATTAGTTTTATGTTTACCATCTATCGAGATACTTCCTATTCCACAAATAGGTGAAACTTCCTCTCCTGCAAATTTCCCTGATCCACCATCATATTTATTAAGATTAATGAACTTATCGTTATTTTTGGTCATGTGATTTGAACATCTAGAATCAATGATCCACATTATCAGTTCCACCTTAGCATTCAGTGTGGTCTTTTCTCTTGTTATCTTTCTATTATCTTCAACATCTTCTGGTCTTCCAGACCTATCATGATTCTTATCTTCTATAGCCAAAAATAAAGATTTTTCATTTGACTCCTCAACATCTCCATCCTCAGATGAATGTATCTACATATAACATAAACTATTTTCTCTTTATCTCTATCACATGTCCTTTCGTTAAAATCATGTCTTCTATATCTATTTTTCTTTTCAAGATCATCAGATTTTTTGTAATCTTCCTTATACATACATTTAGAAGCACAATGACCAATTCTACCACAATTAAAGCATTTCAATGGTAACTTACATTTGTACTTTCCAGTTCCTCTCTTCATTCTTCTCGCAAAATTCAATTCAATATCATCCAGGTTTTTAGTTGTTTCTGATTCATCTTCTAATATTCTTGATACTTTAAATGAAACTTATTTCATGTAGGTTTTTATATTATCCATATCTCCAATTTCATAAGCAGATATTTTGATGAGTTGATCAATCGAGTAGTTATTCAGATCATGACATTCTTTAATCACACAATTCTTTAGTTTGTAGGGTTGAGTTAGTGTAAACAAGATCTTTCTTATAACATCGCCTTCTTCTAGAGTTCCATCGATAGCTCGATTAGCCTCAACAATATCATTCACTCTGTGTATGTAGTTCTCAACACTTTCATCATCTGTCATTCTTAAATATGCATAATTATGTTTTAGATTCATCAAGCTAGATTTATTTGTCTTAGGATCACCTTCATATGCATAACACAACATGTTCAAGATCTCCTTAGCTTCTTTCAATCCTTTAACTTTACCAAATACTACATCGCTCAGACTATTGATAAGTATTGTTCTAGCTTTTGAATTTGACTCCTAAATCTTAATTAGTTCATCTAGAGTTGTAGGTCCATTTAGAGGAGGTGTATAACTAGTTTGTATAATATTCCATTTTGCAAAAGACTCCATAGTGTCCTTCCAATAAGAAAAAAATGTCCCATCAAATATCAGTGCCTTAAGTTAAATTTCTTGCACCATTTTGGATCTACTTGAAGTAGTTAAGTTTTTCAAAGAGGAACCAACTCTTTGATACCAATTTTTGATCACGTAATAGGACTAAGAGGGGGGATGAATAAATTTGGAAACTCAAAACAAATAAATTTTAAATAGCATCAAATAACATAGCAATAACATATCAAGCATCAACACATGAACACCAAATTTACGTAGAAAATCCAAACAAGGAAAAAACACAATGAGAATCTAACTCACATTATGAATATGAATAATTACAAAGTCTTATGCTCACTACCAAGGAGAAACAATAACTGATGGACTTGCAAGGCTAAGACACGTTGCGTTAGGGCAAGATATAATGACTTGCAAAACTAAGGCTCACTACTTCATGACAAGATACAATTTGCTATTGAAGGACTCACTGTCAATCAACAATGAAGGAAATAGTAGAATTGAACATGAAATTGTCCTTGAACAACTGGATCAAGTGGCCAACATCATGGAAAACATCTCTGATAATCACCATTGCCACAACATACTATCTCACTGAATATATCACCTTCAAAGCTTTGACTTTTGCACTTCTACAATCTCAAATCTATTTTCACATCATTCACATACTCTTCTGGTGCAGGAGCACCTACCTATGAAGACATGGACCAAGAACATGATGAATTTATATTATCTATAAGGAATGCAATAAGACCCTATGGGTCCTTTTTGTAATTAAATGTCCTAAGAGTGTGACAATTTTGTCCATGTTTGGGTCAAATTGTCATCTAGGGCCTGGTAGAGCAAATTGAGTCAATAAGGGTCACAATGGCCTAAATTGAGGGATCAAGTGACCACAAGTATATTTGATTCATTTTTGATGTTATAGAATCAAATGTAATCATTTTGGGGGACTATGATAGTCTAGAGTCTAAGTTGGTTGAATTATGCAAAAGTTGTCAATTTGTTGTCATGACAATTTTGCACATTTTGTAAGTCGTGATTCTCCAACGGTCGATCAGTTTGAAAAACAGTTGGAGGAGGTTGTAGTAATTTGGGAAATATATTTAAAGGCCCCAAAGACTGAAGAATGTATGTTGGTTGATTTGGAAAGAAATTGAAGCATCAAGAACTGTTGGAAACTCAAAAAAAACCGTCTAATTTCTATTGATTGCATACTGAAGGTGGATTGGCAAGAATGATCGTGACATAGTTATTGTAACTAGACCATTTTATCATTTCTTTTCTTTTAGTGTGAAGTATTGAAGTTATCTCTGCCCCATTCTACAAGCAAATCTCTATTGGGTAGCCTAAAACCCTTAAACTCCTAGGGTTTGACTGCAATAATGGGTTTTAGCCTATCAATCCTTAACTAAACACTCTACCATTATAGGAGATAATAGGCCACTATATCATATGTCATTTCCAAAATCCATTAAGAGGATACAACAGGGCGAAGAGGATGGAGAACTAACCCTAGGTCTGGCATCTCTATGTGACAGACTGGTTTGATGAGTGCAATGCGTGAGAATTGAGTGGTAGAGCACTGGAAAAGGGTTTGAATATGGTAGAAGAGTATTTTGGAGGTTCACATAACATTTCATGGTAAGTGATGGTCACCCATTAGGAGAACCAAGCCATTTGTGGAAGCCATTCAATCAAATAGGTCTAATAGCCCTATTAGGTCTGCTAGTGCAGTATTGGTTGGGATATCTACAAGTTGGACCGGTAATGGAAACTAATATTGTTGAGAACTCCCAAAAGGGTATCTGAATTTATAATTTGTTTTCCTATATCCTCAGGGTGTCAAAAGTTATCACTAGATTACTTCAAATGGAGGCTTAATAGCAACCGGTTCAGTTTGTAGGCGAGTGAGTCAAAATTGATGTTCTGGTGGATCTAAACCATGAAAGCCTATTTCAATTGTGTTAAGGTGTTGTGAGAAAACCCCTACAAGGATCATTGTATTGAATTGATCAAGTGGGCCATTCAAACCCTAAAGCCTAGTAGTAGCCCACTCATGAATGCAAGGGTGTGGGTAGTCACACAAGAACTTGAGAAGTCTTAGTTGTTTGTAAGTGGACATAGTGGAGCCTTTGGGTCTTACAAGGTGTAATTTGTTGCCATTGAACCATTGGTTGACTTGGTGTTGTGTAAGAATCTTTGGAATTAGGGATTACGGGTTGAGTTAGAGAGCCTTAAAGGTTGGCTGGTTCAAGGGTCACCTCCTTCTGATCTATTGTCTCCTCATCCTATTGGTATCAAAGCAAGATTTTGAATATCACTTGGGTGGTGTGGTCTTAGTGTATGTTTGAGGAAGAGATTGAAATAGGGGCTGATAGAATGTCTCCTAAGAGTATGTCACAAGACACAGTGAAGAAGTTAACTGAACAGATGCTTGAGTCCAAACTTGAAGAATTGAAAAAGACTAAGGATAAGGAAGATGGAAGTGACACTGATAAAGAAGAGGATAAAGAAGATGGGGAATCCTCTAAGCGGGTAGAGGAGATACCTGCAGATCAAAGGGAATTTTTAGATTCCTTGAGGCCAGTCAATAGGGACACCATTGATGGGTTGCCTATATATAGTGGAAGTATGGAAGCAGAAGAGGTGATAGACTGGATTGAGGCATTGACCAGTCATTTTGAGTACAAATAAATCCCCGAAGAAAAGAGAGTTAAGTTGGAAAAAGCAAGGTTGAAGGGGTTTTCTCTTACATGGTGGAACTATGTACACGGGGAGAGAGCTAAGGAGGGAAAAAGTATGATAACCTCCTAGGAAAGGATGAAGACTAAAGTCAAGGCACAATTCATGCCCATAGACTATGAAGTGTAGATGTACAAAAGATTGCAGAACCTTAGATAGAGAGACCTTGATGTGAATGCATATACGAAGGAGTTTCATAAACTCAGTCTTAGATCAAAGAGACAAGAAGAGGAGTCAAAGAAAGTGGCTAGATACTTGAACAACCTAAGGATGAACATCTGAGATGAGATCAACATCTTGGCACCGAAGATAGTGAACAAGTGTTTTCAATTGGCCCTAAGGGCAGAAGAGAAACTAAAAAGGAGTGAGCAAGGTAATAGAGGTAAACGAGGGAGAAGTTTCAGAGGCGGAGGCAGTTTTGGAGGAAGAAGTCCTAACCAAAGGTCTAGTGGCGAGTCCAGCCAAGGAGAGAAAGTTGGGGACTCAAGTAGCAAAGGAGGATATCGTGGGAGAAGACCTAATGGAAAAGGTGGGGCAAATGGTTCCGGGAAGGATCCAAGTTCTCCTTTATGATATGCTATAAATGCAATTAGATGAGGCACCCAACCTACAAGTGTCTAGAGAAGGCCTCAACTTTTCATGGTGGTGAGAGGAGAACCACTTTGACTCAAGAAGATGCAAGGAGTGTGACATATCCTGAAGTGAATTTGACATCAGAGATGGGAGAGAACCTGATGATCAAGAGGACACTGCTAAAGGAACCAGTGAAGACTGAGCCACCCTAAAGAAAGGCTTTGTTTAGAGTCAACTGCAAGATTCAAGGTAAGGTTTGTAAAGTTGTCATAGATTCAGTGTCTACTGATAACATTGTATGTTTGGAAGCAGTAAACAAGTTGAACTTGGAAAGGATACCCCATAGTTATCCATATAGGGTCAGTTGGTTGAACAAAGGGCAACACATACTCATCAATGACTAGGCATGGGTAGAGTTTAGTATTGGGGGGTATAAGGATAAAATTTTGTGTGACATCCTTCCAATGGATGCTTTCCATCTCTTGCTTGGCAGACCATGGCAGTTTGACAGAAAGGCTCATCATGATGGAGAAAAGAATGCTTACTCTTTCCAAAAGGATGATGTGACTTTTAGGATACAATTAGTGGTAGAAGGGGATCCACAACATGTAGGATCTAGTGTGATGATGGTAGGGGAAAAATAATTCCCCTATACACTAAAGGAGGAAGGTGGAGTAGGTTTTTCTTTGATTGTGAAGCCCAAGGAAGAAAGGAAGAAGGGTGTGAGTGAGGTAGGACCTAAGGAGGTCAGGGAACTACTAGACCGGTACAAAGGAGTGGCTGCAGAAGACATACTAGACTCCCTGACACCTATCTGAGATATTAGTCATCATATCAACCTCATAGTAGGAGAAGTACTTCCTAACAAGGCAGCATATAAAATGACCCCACAACAGAATGAAGAGATAGCTAGGCAAATTCAAGAGCTCATAGATAAAGGGTTGGTGAGAAAGAGCCTTAGCCCATGTGTAGTACTTACTATTTTAGCCCCAAAGAAGGATTGGAAATGGAGGCTTTGTATTAATTATTGGGCTATTAATAGGATAACCATCAGATATAGGTTTCCTATTCCAAGGATAGAGGACCTAATGGATTATTTAGGGGGAGCTACCTATTTCTCTAAAATTGACCTCAAGAGTGGGTACCATCAGATAAGGATAAGAGAGGGGGATGAATGGAAGACTGCATTTAAAACCAATGAAGGGTTGTATGAGTGGCTTGTGACGCCTTTTGGTCTTTAAAATACCCCTAGCACCTTTATGAGACTAATCAATGAAGTATTGCAGGAGTTTATAGGGAATTTGTGGTAGTCTACCTTGATGACATATTGGTGTTCAGTAAGAGAAAGGAGGAGCACTTGAAACACTTGGAGGTAGTCTTGAAGCAGCTGCAGGAGTATAGGTTGACAATAAATTTAGAAAAGTGTGACTTCATGACGCAAGATTTGGTGTACTTAGGCTTTGTCGTCTCTAAGGGTGACTTGAAGATGAATTCTTCCAAGGTAGAGGCTATTTTGAACTGGCCTAAACCTAAGACAGCCAGAGAGATAAGAAGTTTTCATGGTTTGGCAACATTTTATAGGAAATTCATTAAAAATTGCAGTCCTATGTTAGAAACAATCAAGGGTGGTGGTAAGGTGAAATTTGTGTGGAACAAAGAAGTAGATAAGAGTTTTGAGTGTTGAAAATAGAAAGTTGCCAAGTACCCAGTCCTAGTATTGCCTGATTTTAGTAAGGTCTTCACCATTGAACGTGATGCAAGTGGATTGGCTATAGGAGCAGTATTGAGCCAGGAGGGGAGACCGATGGCCTTTGTCAGTAAAAATCTAAATGAAGCAAAGAGGAAGTATTCCTCATATTATTTAGAGTTGTATGTAATGGTATAAGCTCTGAAAAAGTGAGGCATTACTTTCTTCCTAAGGAGTTTATTGTGTATACTGACAATCATGATCTTAGTTTTTTGAATGGATAGGAGAAGCTCAGTCAAAGGCATATGAAATGGGTTGAAAGTATTCAAGCATACACCTTCATCATCAAGCACAAGAAAGGGGTAGCCAATAAGGTTACAAATGCTCTAAGTAGGAGGGTGTTGACAGTGCAAGAAGTGTAGTTGCAGAGAATGGGTGTTGAACCACTCAAAGGATTGTATGAAGAGGACCAAGATTTCAAGGAAATATATAAGGTATGCTGTGAGTTTCTAAATGATTTTCATAGAGAGTTTTCTGACTACACCTTGTACGATGGTCTTTTGCTCAAGGGATGTCAGTTATGTATCCCTAGGTGTTCAATGAGGGATAATATAGTAAAGGAGAAACATGGTGGTGGTTTAGGAGGTCACTTTGGGATAAATATGACTTTGGACCTAGTTAGGAGATTTTACATTTGGCCAAAGATGCAGATTGATATCAAAAATTTGTGGAGAGTTGTATTGTGTGTCAGAGAGCAAAGGGGGTTTGAACCAATGCAGGACTATACCAACCTTTTCCTATACCAAGTAGACCATGGGAAAGTTTGAGTATGAACATTGTGATGGGATTACCCAAGACAAAGATCGGTCATGATAGTGTGTTTGTTGTGGTAGATAGGTTCAACAAGATGGCTCACTTTATTCCTTATAAAACCACAAATGATGCTAGCTATATTGCAGGATTATTTTTCAGAGAGATTTGTAGAATCCATGGGTTGCCTTTGGGTATTGTATCTAACCAAGACAACAAGTTTGTAGGGAATTTTTGGAGAACCTTGTGGAAAAGGTTGGGTACAAACTTGTCTTTTAGCTCAGCCTATCACCCTCAGACCAATGGCCAAACTGAGGTTGTGAATAGGTCATTGGGAAATATTCTTAGGTGTTTGATACCTCAGGAAGAGTATGCCTATAATGATTCAATAAACAAAAGTACAGGTCTAAGTCCTTTTGAGATTGTGCATGGTAGTCATCCAAGAGGAGTTTTTGAATTGAGAGATGTCCAAGGGTTGGACAAGAGGAGTGGACATGCTGATGAGTTTGCAGAGGCTATGAAAGAGGTACACCAACAAGTCAGAGATACCTTACAACAAAACAGTCAAAAGGTTAAAGCAAGAGTGGATCAAAGAAGAAGAGATGTGCAATACCAAGTGGGTGACATGGTCATGGTTCACCTTAGCAACGATAGGTTTCCCAAGGGAATCCATAACAAGTTGTTGATGAGAAGGATTGGACCCTATAAAATTTTGGATAAATATGGTCCTAATGCTTCCAAAATTGAACTCCCTGATGATATTGCTATTTCACCTATATTTAATGTGTCTGATCTAACATTGTATAAGATTCCTACTGCAGGAGAATGTGCAGGTGAATCTATTTAGGAAAGTGAGGAATGGATAAAACACTTACCATCTAAGGAGCCACCTAAGATGGAGTGCATTTTGGATAGCAGCGAAGCCAAGAAAATAAGGCACAAGACCTATTTTGAGCACTTAGTTAAATGGCAGGGCCTTCCCGAATTAGAAGCTACCTAGATGTTGGAGGAAGATATCAAAAAGCAGGGTGGTGATTTACAATAGTTGGTCTCTAAGAGGACTTGAGACAAATTTCACCCGGGGAGTATGGTGTAGGAGCACCTACCTATGAAGACATGAACCAAGAACATGGTGATTTTATATTAGCTATAAGGAATGTAATAAGACTCTATGGGTCATTTTTGTGATTCAATGTCCTAGGAGTGTGACAAGTTTGTCCATATTTGGGTCAAATTGTCATCTAGGGTCTGGTAGAGCAAATTGAGTCAAAAAGGGTCACAATGGTCTAAATTGAGGGATCAAGAGACCACAAGTCTATTTGAGTCATTTTTTATGTTTTAGAATAAAATGTAATCATTTTGGGGGACTATGATAGTCTAGAGTCTAAGTTGGTTGAATTATGCAAAAGTTGTCATGTTGTCAATTTGTTGTCATGACAATTTTGCACTTTTTGTAAGTCGTGATTCTCCAACGGTCAGTCAGTTTGAAAAATAGTTGGAGAAGGTTGTGTTCATTTGGGAGATATCTTTAAAGGCCCCAAACATCAAAGAATGTATGTTGGTTGATTTGGAAATAAATTGAAGCATCAAGAACTGTTGGAAACTCAGAAAAACCGCCTGATTTCTATTGATTGCATACTGAAGGTGGATTGGCAAGAATGCTCATGGAATAGTTCCTATAACTAGATCATTTTACCTTTTTTATTTATTTCAGTGTTAAGTCTTGAAGTGATCGTTGCCCCATTCTACAAGCAAATCTCTACCAGGTAGCCTAAAACCCTTAAACTCCTAGGGTTTGACTGCAATAATGGGTTTTGGCCTATCAATCCTTAACTGGACACTTTGTCATTATAGGAGATGATAGGCCATTGTATCATATGTCAGTTCCAAAATCCATTAAGAGGATACAACAGGGAAAAGAGGATGGAGAACTAACCCTAGGTCTGACATCTCTATGTGACAAACCAGTTTGATGAGTATAGTGCGTGAGAATTGAGTGGTAGAGCACTGGAAAAGGGTTTGAATGTGGTAGAAGAGTATTTTGGAGGTTCACATAACATTTCATGGTCAGCGATGGTCACCCATTAGGAGAACCAAGTCATTTGTGGAAGTCATTCAGTCAAACAGGTCTAATAGCCCTATTAGGTTTGCTAGTGCAGTATTGGTTGGGATATCTGCAAGTTGGACTAGTACTAGAAACTAAGATATTGTTGAGAACTCCCAAAAGGGTATATGAAAATATAATTTTTTTGCCTATATCCTCAAGGTGTCAAAATTTATCACCTGATTCTCTTAAATGGAGGCCTAATAACAACCGGTTCAGTTTGTAGGTGAGTGAGTCAAAATTGATGTTCTGGTGGATCTAAACCATGAAAACCTATTTTATTTGTGTTAAGGTGTTGTGAGAACACCCCTCCAAGGATCGTTTTATTGAATTGGTCAAGTGGGCCATTCAAACCCTAAAGCCTATTAGTAGCCCACTCATGAATGCAAGGGTATGGGTAGTCACACAAGAACTTGAGAAGTCTTAGTTGTTTGTAAGTGGACATAGTGGAGCCTTTGGGTCTTCCAAGGTGTAATTTTGTGTCATTTAACCATTTCTTGACTTGGTTTTGTGTAAGAATCTTTGGAATTAGGGATTAGCAGTTGAGTTAGAGAGCCTTAGAGGTTGGTTGGTTCAAGGGTCACCTCCTTCGGGTCTGTTGTCTCCTCATCTTCTCACCGATTCACACACAATCCAACCAACACTACTCAAACCATACATCCACACTCCTTAAATATAAGATAAATAATTGAAAGCTTAATTTAGGGTCGACCAAGAACAAAATAAACATTATTGCAAAAAATAAGCCACCTAGACCAAAAATACTCAAAGCGTGATGGTATGATGAAAGAATAAGTATCCGGTAGAATACTGAGAGGGGGGGGGTGAATCAGTATATTGAAAAAATGAAATAGAGTTCCCAAACTCAAACTCAGTCAAACAAAGTAAGCATATCTCAACCAAGATGAATACTCATAGGAATACTTGATATCAACCGGTTCAACTGTTATGACAGCTTTAATAGTAAATAACTCCAACATCTATGTAAACATCAACAATGCTTAATAATAACTCAACATATTCATCTTCAATGCTTCTACTTAACATGCCTTATCAGAAATTAACCATATCAACAAATAAAGTCACAACCACAAAAGCATTCACCACTTGACACAAATGTTTATACGTGGAAAACACAAATAGGTAAAAACCACGGTGAGATGGGACTCACAAGGATAACTATCTTGAACTCTTCTGAAGTTCACCCCATTAGGAGCCAAAGCCTATTAGAGCTTTACAATAAGTCCTATTAAGAACTAATTCTGGTTAGGAATCACCCGGTTAAAGGATTTACAAATATGCCTTGTGAAAAGCACAATACCTTGTTAGGAGTAACCTCCCAGGAGGATTTAAGAACCCAAGCTAATGGATCACCTTGTTAGAGGATTTAATGAGTAACCAATCTTGTTAGAGCTCACTCGGTTAAGGGATTTAACTTCTGCTGTAATTGTTAGAAAATAATAGTTTTGTTGATTTGTCTGAATAGCACTACTTTTTCTTGATCAGATCTTTCTATAACCTTCAATCTGCCTTCACTCAAAGTGCAAATCCATTCACTGGTTTGGCAACTACACACTCAACATGTTTTCTACCAACCTTGCCAACAACCTTTACAAACAACTTCATCGACCTTAAATAGAAATCAATTAGGTCGGTAACACAACAAAAACCTAATTCTCATCATCGAGATTACAAACAAGTTGGTACAATCTTGACTGTTAGAAATCATGACAATCTCTTCACATTCTTCAAGACAATTTCAATCGCTCCATGATCACCGCTTCATCAAACTTTGTAACTCATCACACGCTACGCATTAAATGCAATCCACTTTGCTCCTTCCCTATACAAGAACAAACGTGCCAAAACAATTTGAATATATCCTCAATCAAATGATCACACGTGTCTCCATCATTATCACTTATCAGATAATAAACCAACAAACTTGGTCGGTTAGGGTTTAACAGCTGATAGGGTTTTACCGGTTACATTACATAAAAAGGTTTAATCCTTTATACCGGTTTACAACATGTTCCACAAATCTCTTTTACCGGTTACTAGCCAATATCAAAATCAACAATATCAACAGTAACATGAATACCATTACCGGTTCAATTGACATCAATGACAACATATCATTAATGCAATCTCTATGCAAAATACCAATAATCTTCAAATGCCAACAAACTCCCCCTTTGGAATTGATGGCAATACAAATATCAATGCCTCTGATTGTTGTTGAGATTGGTGAATAGGAATCCTGGTTTACATTACCAAGTATTCACCTTGCTCCGTGTGTCTTCAACCTGTCGCTGGTGAATAGGAATCTTGGTTTACATTGCCAAGTATTCACTTTGTCAGACACATAATTCTTCTCCTCAATCACATAATTCGTCTCTCCAATCACATAATTCTTCTCCCCCTTTGACAACAATGCCAAAGTGAAAGTAAAACATGTAATGCTACTCTCACTGTGATGTTGATGCTCCCCCTATGGAATACATCCACTCCTTCATCAATCCATGTAAGATTCTGACACCTTCCAGTCTTGCTACTGGTGCATAAGTTTCTCCATAATCTTTTCCTTCTTCTTGCACATAACCTTTGCATACTAATCTTGCCTTATTCCTAATTACAACACCATCTTCATTTAATTTGTTTCTAAACACCCATTTGGTACCTATAACATTCTTGTTTACCGATCAGGGTACCAAGGTCCAAGTGTTGTTCTTCTCAATTTGATCCAACTCTTCCTCCATAACTTTCACCCAATGATCATCACCAAATGCCTCTTTATCACTTCTAGGTTCAAAGGTGGAGATCATGCAAGAGTTCTCTCTTAATCTCCTTCTAGTTTGTACGCCTACATCCTTATCCCCAATTATCTGTTCAGGGTTGTGATTTAGTCTCACATACCTAGGTAAAACATGATCATTCTCTTCAGGTTCAACTTCATCATTGTCATCTTCCTCCAAATTTTTTTTTTTTGGTTGAACAACTTCATCAGGATTTGCTTTACCGGTTTCTGATTTAATAGTTTCAGGTTCTAAAAGCAAAATACAAGGATCTTCATCCTTTTTCTCAAAAATTTGGTTCCTTCTAAAATTTCAGGACATTCATCTACATGAACATCAACACTTTCAACAATTTTATGTGTCTAGTTGTTGAAGCATTTATAGGCCTTACTCTTGGTGGAGTAGCCAATGAATATGCCTTCATCACTCTTAGCTTCAAACTTTCTTATGTAATCACCTCTTTTAATAAAACATTTCCTACCAAATATTTTAAAATAGCTAACATCAGGTGATCTCCCATATTAGTACTCATATGGGGTCTTGTCGTTACCTCTTTTCACCAGAACTCGGTTCATTGTGTACACAACTGTACTTACAGATTCTTTCTAAAATGTTTTTGATACACCTCCTTTTATCAACATAGTTCAAGCAGGTTCAACCACTGACCGATTGTTTCTCTCTGCTATACCATTATGCTATGGTGTCCTTGGTGCAAAAAGTTGCCGCTTGATACCATTATCATCACAATATTTAGTGAACTCTGCAAAAGTGAATTCACCACCTTGATTTGTTCTTAGACATTTAATCTCTTTGCCACTCTCTTTCTCAAGTAAGGCTCTGAATGCCTTGAATTTTCCAAAAGCTTCATTTTTATCCTTCAAGAATGTGACCCACATCATCCTTGAACAGTCATCAATGAAGATCATAAAGTATCTGTCACCCTGAATGCTTCTTGTTCTTATTGGTCCACATAGATCTGTATGAACCAAATCTAACAAGTTCTCTACTGAGAAGGACTTGCTCTTGAAAGTTGAAGAAGTCGTCTTTCCTAGTTTACATTCTTTACAAAGAGCATTAACCAGTTTGTCTAGCTGAGGCAGACCTCTTACAGTCTTAGACTTGCTTACTTTAATAATATTGTTAAAATTAATATGACAAGATCTCCTATGCCAAAGACAACTATCATCCATCTTTGCAATCAAACAATTGCTAACTTTAAGATTGAGATGAAACAAACTACCTTTGGTATGTTTATCGATTGCAATCAATTCTCCTTTGTTGTCAAAGATTTTGCATATACCATTTCTGAATTCTAGTGGGTATCCTCTGTCATTAAGTTGTGCCACACTAAGAAGATTGTGCTTTAGGCCTTCAACCCAATAGACATCGTCAACACTGCTTTTCCCATTAAGAGAAATAACTCCTTTGCCTTTCACCATACAAGGTGGTTCATTTCCAAATCTGACAACACTGCCATCAAATTCTTTTAGGGAAAGAAATTTACTTTGATCACCGGTCATGTGATGTGAACAACCACTATCAATGATCCAATCATTAGAGTTATCCATTCTGGATACTAGAGCCTTCTTATATGATATTTGTTCCTTAATTGCTACAAACACAATATCTTCATCATCATCATCATCATCAGATTCTTCATCAGTAATACCACTGTCAATAGCTACAAGACAATCTCTCTTGCCTTTACCCTTGTACTTCTTAAATTTGTCTCTCTTGTATTCATTTTCACCATTAGGGCAATTTGTTGCTATATGACCAATCTTGTTGCATGCAAAATATTTTAAAGATAGCTTACCTTTATATTTATCGGTGCCTCTAGGAAGTCATTTTGCCAACAATGCTTCAAGATCCACTAAGCCGTCATCATCTTCAGCATCTCTGCTGGATCTAGATTCATAGTTATGGCCGTTATCTCTACTTCTTCTCATAGATGGGTTAGAGATAGAAGCTCTGAATGTAGATTCTGATCTCTGTACACTACCAACATAGCCATTTAGTTCAAAAGCAGCAAGTTTTCCAATAATAGAGTCAAGAGTTACCTTTGTCTTATCAATGGATTTCAGCTCCTGAATAGATGCAACTCGAATAGCGTAGATCGGTAGCAGGGTTCTCAGTACTTTATTGATTACTGTGGCATCTTCCACTTTCCCTCCCGCACTCTTTATCTCACCAACTATCTCTTTAATCCTTTGACCATACTGTTGGATGTTCTCACCTTTAGACTTTCTCATGTCATCAAACTTGCCTCTTAAACTCTCTTCTTTAGCAATCTTGACATGCTCATCGCCGCTATAGATATCTTCTAATTTCTTCCATAGTTCATATGCAGTTTCAAGACCATGAACATCTACATATTCAACACCAGACATGGAACTGATAATAGCTTCTAATGCCTGGTGATTTTCTTATTGTTCTTTCTTTTGATCATCAGTCAGGGGTCCAGTAGGTGTAGTATACTTATTTTCTATATGCTCCCAATACTGACTACCAAGACTCTTAATGTAAATCTTAATCCTATCACTCCATATTCTATAGTTATCTTTGTTAAACTTCGAACCTTTTTTCTTCATCATGATCTACAAGATCTTTTCCTGAAGCTATTAGGCTTTTTAGATTAAGAGGACCTGAGTCACTCTGATACCAATTGATGGTATGATAAAAGAATAAGTATCCGGTAGAATACTAAGAGGGGGGGGGGGGTGAATCAGTATATTGAAAAACTGAAACAAAGTTCCCAAACTCAAACTCAGTCAAACAAAGTAAACATATCTCAGCCAAGATCAATACTCATAGAAATACTTGACATCAACCAGTTTAACTCTTATGACAGCTTTAACAGTAAACAACTCCAACATCTATGTAAACATCAACAATGCTTAATCATAACTCAACATATTCATCTTCAATGCTTCTACTTAACAGGCCTTATCAGAAATTAACCATTTCAACAAATAAAGTCACAACCACAAAAGCATTCACCACTTGGCACAAATGTTTATATGTGGAAAACCCAAATAGGTAAAAAGCACGATGAGATGGGACTCACAAGGATAACTATTTTGAACTCTTATGAAGTTCACCCTATTAGGAGCAAAAGCTTGTTAGAGATTTACAATAAGTCCTGTTAAGAACTAATTCTGGTTAGGAATCACCCGGTTAAAGGATTTACAAATATGCCTTGTCAGAAGCACAATACCTTGTTAGAAGTAACCTTGCTGGAGGATTTAAGAATCCAAGCTAATGGATCACCTTGTTAGAGGATTTAATGAGTAACCAAGCTTGTTAGAGCTCACCTGGTTAAGGGATTTAACTTCTGTTGTAATTATTAGAAAACAACAGTTTTGTTGATCTATCTGAATAGCACCACTCTTGCCTAATCGGATCCTTCTATAACCTTCTATCTGCCTTCACTCAAAGTGTAGATCCATTCACCAGTTTGGCAACTACACACTCAATAGGTTTTCTACCAACCTTGCCAACAACCCTTACAAACAACTTCATCGACCTTAAATATAAATCAATTAGGCCAGTAACACAACAAAAACCTAATTCTCATCATCGAGATTACAAACAAGTCGGTACAATCTTGACCATTAGAAATCATGACAATCTTTTCATATTCTTCAGGACAATTTCAACCGCTCCATGATCACCACTTCATCGGACTTTGTAACTCATCACACAGTGTGCATTAAATGCAATACACTTGTCTCCTTCCCTAGACAAGAACAAACGCGCCAAAAAAATTTGAATATATCCCCAATCAAATGATCACACGTGTCTCCATCATTACCGCTTATCAGATAATAAACCAACAAACTTGGTCGGTTAGGGTTTAACAATTGATAGGGTTTTACTAGTTACATTACATAGAAAGGTTTAACCCTTTATACCGGTTTACAACATGTTCCACAAAGCTCTTTTACCAGTTACTAGCCAATATCAAAATCAATAATATCAGTAATAACATAAATACCATTACTGGTTCAATTGACATCAATGACAACATAGCATTAATGCAATCTCTATGCAAAATACCAATAATCTTCAAATGCCAACAAAGCGGTCCTCTCCAAGAGAAAGAGGGAACCAAAAAACATCACAATGCATCCTTCCAAGATGAATCCAATGATTCACACACTCTAAAACATTCTCCAAAGATGTTACCAAATATAACGTGTAGACATATCAATTAGTCAGCTAAAGAAAATCTTTTGATGCAAAATACCTCATGCAGATCCCCACACACCATGGTGAGACTCATAACAACTTCTTAATTCATCCTCCAATGCATATCCAAACCAAAAGAATAAGATCCAATCAAGATAACTCAACTGGACACACTAAACCAAAAAAAAACTAAATATTCCAAACATATATCAACAAAGCTCTCTCGCAGAACAAAGAAACCACTAGAGAAGCAAACTGAGAATACTACACAAGCCATAAAATCACGTAGACTAAACTGCAACACAATTTGCAACACAATCTACAACTGCAACAACCAGGAGCATATCTTGATGAGAATCCACCTAGATAACTAGGTTTGACATCAATGACAACCATACAAGCTCATACTTCCAACAATTCTATGGTTAGCAGCAAACACATGCTAGAAAATACAAATTAGTAATAGGAATTGAACTCTATAAAGACCAAAATCGTTAAAAATAAATTGTTGTAGAAAGATTATATCTTACAGATATTTACCAGAAGAATGCAAAATTATGATAGAGGAATGCAAAATCCTCGTACAATGATTGCGAGAACGTTGTTAGACAAATGCAAATACAAATGCGAAAGTTGTTGATGACAGATGTGAAAATTGCAAGAATGAATGCAAGAATCTAGACACAGTTGCGAAATCTAAAACCTGTATCTGCAAACACACAAAAAATCTAAAATCAGTTAGTTGTTCATTCACATTAGGTTCACCATGGGAAAATGAACATCAATTTTAATAGACTAAAAGGTAACCATGAAACCTAGATCTATTAGCAATCATCCAATCATAACTCAATAAAGGAATATAAAATGGAAATCAACAAAATAAAAACATAATCAATAAACAATCGAATTCATGTTGAGCCCAATGTATCTAGCCTCCATTGTCCTTCTTCTTCTTGTGGGAATGTGGCTCTCAAAGTTGCACTTTGGAAATACCTGCAATATGGTTAGCACATGAATTAGGAAGATCATGATTATTGAAAAAGGAGGACTGACACTTAATTTATAGATTTTGAAAGGTTTGATTTAATGGCTGAGATTGATTTTAAGATAGAATTGATCAATGGTTGAGATTCAATGACACAGGTTGGTGAGAGAAAAACACCCATTCTGGCCGAATCTAATTGAGATAATGTCTCACTTGACTGGCTAGTCAAGAAATTTGATTGAGAGTGGAACTGAATTGATTGATTTAGTTAAGAGAATTGATTGAATTGTTAACTAATTTGATTGATTCAAAGACTAAATTGATTGATCAGTCAGAAAAAGGTGATTGAAGACTAACTGAGACTAAGTGGTAGTTAGGAATTTTCACATGTGATGTAGGAAATTGAGATGAAATGTCATCTGGAGGAACTTTGGGTTTTCAAAAATGTCAAATAAAATTGGAATTAGTGAGAAGTGAATTTGAATTGAATTTGGAGGTAATTTAATTTATTCAAAATTAAGATGAAATGACATTAAATAAATTTATGAAATTTATTTAATGAGAGGACATCAATAGATAATTAAATAATTTAAAAAAATTATTTAATAATGAGAAGATAGAAATTGAATTTAATTAAATAGTAAAGATCATTTAATTAAAGTGAATAATCGAGATTAATTAAATAATAAGATTATTTAATAAATATTCAAAAGGGGGATGATTAATTGATTAATATTCAAAAGGGGGATGATTAATTGATTAAATGATCAAGAAATTAGAAAGATAATGAAAATGATGAGGAATATTAAGAGGAATAATTAGTAAAATTGGTGTATGCAGGTGTAGAACAATTTTAGGTGTCTACATTTGCATACATTAGAAATTTGAGAGATTTTTTTGCTTTGGGTGAGCCATGGATTTTGAAGATTTAAAATTATATGGAGAGCCCTCATGACATTGATGGCAAAGATGACAATTTTTTTGGCTCAAGAAAACCTAGGGGTACATATTTTTTTACTTACACTCTAGTTCTTTGTTTTCATTTTATCTTATGGTTATAACAAATAAATTTTAGATTGGTATAGTGAAAATAACCATTGTGGTGTAAGAAATATGTAGACATCATTGATAAGCTCTATGATTGAAAATGTATGTTGCTAATTCTTGCAACATTTACTTGCTATTGTGATTGCAAAAGATGAAGATTTAATCTCAATTTATAGATTTTGTGGATGAGATGGAATGGATAAGAAAGGGATGACCATTGTTAGTAAGTTGGATAATTTTAACGAATCTTTAATTTTTTTTCTCAATCAATTATTTAGTTTAATTTTTAATTTTTCCTTTTCAAAGATTTGTTGTGCATTTTTAAACAATTAACTAAACTAATTTATAATTTATTTAAATATATTTATTGATTTTAGAGTTAAAAAGAAATTTTAAGTGGAAATGAAACTATATAAATTAATTAACAATGAATTTTTATTAATTTATTTTTTAAATGGATTAATTGATTAACTATTTTAATTAAATGGATTATTAATAATTAATGGATGCTTATTTAGTGTTATGGTGGCATTGGTTAAATTTGATTATTAATAATTAATGGATGCTTATATAGTGTTAGGGTGGCATTGGTGAAATTTGAGTGTTTACATTTTGCCCCTCTTTGAAATGGCGTTGCAACTATAAGAAGCAATGTTGTCAAAGAAAGTAGATATAATATTGGTGATGGAAGATGTCTCAAGCATTAAAGATTAAGGATTGATTGATTTGACAATATTGTTGATGTGAGAAGGATACATTCTGAAAATAACACGAGGATTGGTTGAGATCAAATTCAAAGGATGCTTTAGTGATTGGAGGTGCTTCTAATTTAGGATTGGATGGATTTAGGATTGAATGGATGATGGTTGGTCCCTTCAATAGAATGGATGTGTTAGGCATATGAATAACACGAGTGGACTCTTGAAATGGACAAGGAATTTAAATTAGTAAATGGATGAAGAGGCTTGGATTAAATTGGGATTATGAAATTATTAAATGTGATTATTTTATTATGAACTATGATGTTAGAAATGGAAATGGAGTTTGAGCATGATATCTTTCTAGGATAACTTGAGCATAGATAGATGCTATGAATTTATGAAGAGATTACATTATTCAAGCAACAATTTTAATTTTCCATGGATATCATACATCATGATATAATAGACCAAGATGGTGATATGTCATATGCATAGAGGACTAACTTGAAATAATAAATCAAAAGATAAAAGAAAAAAAAAACAATATAGATAAAATAAGAAAAAATATGATCATGTACCAACAATCATATCCTCAATATGCAACATAATGTAAGAAACTATGGTGTCCCTAGGAACGTATGTGATGGGAATGGAACCAAACTTGAAATACATTTTTTTTTAATTTTTTAATTTTACCATAAAGTAAAATAGGAAGACACACAAGCAAGAAAACAAGCATGCATAAAAGATAAAAAGACAAGACAAATCAAACTTTGTCTTTGATCAAATTGAAAGACAAAAGTGATTGATCTAATGATAATAATAATAATAATGTTGTTGATGTGGGAACAACATATCCAAAGAACAACATGAGGACTGGGATGATATATCCCAATGACAATGAATGGTTTCTTTAGCAATGTCTACATTTTAGCAAGATTGAGTATGAAGCTTATGGATTACTTTAGATATATGCTAGGTTGCATGGTTGTATTGAGCAATACTATTCCATGATGTCACTTGTGTGATATGTGGATAATTTAGAAGCTTTGGATTGATGAATTTGATGCATGGATCTGATTTGAAGGTAATTAGTCATATGAATTAGAAAAGAGGTATGGGATACCAATATTTAAGATTTGATCTAAAATTTAGGATTAGGGATCTTGTTTTCAACTTAGATAAATTATGTGGTTTATTGAGAAATGTTCAAATTGTTAAGAAGAAAATTCCTTATAGCACCAAAGGTGAAGGTGTTTGATGAATAAATGGATGTGATTATCAATGGAGATAATGGATGGAGGAATGGTATTAGATATGCAAAGGGGGAGAAAATGTAAATATGATTTCTAGGGGATATGTTCCATAGGAATGATATGGTCCTATTCTATGTATGCCAATATGTATGATATTATGCTCTAACACATTGAAGGATTACCAATACATGTTTCAATATCTTGTCCACTTCTTTATCAAGGTCAAAAGTAGGAAAAATAAGGATATGTATAAATGGATGGATGGATATGGATGGGATTGTATAATAGTACACTGGTATGTTATAGATGTATGGATAATGATGTAGAGGGATAAATGGGATGAGTGGGTGTGATAAGCTTGTTCGCAAGTGTAGGGTACATATAGGTTGAATATTTTCATATCATGCTTGGTTGCTAAGTTTTCATCATGGTACTTGTCCAAGGCACCATAAGAATTGTTTTCACCATTGGATTTTTTTTCTCTTTATTTCATTTTTTTCATTTATTGGCTATCAAAAATGATACTTTTGAATAGGGTTTAATCATGACGACTACTCCAAGGTGACATATTAATGGTTTTCACTGTAAAGAAAATTGTCTCTTTACTATATCAATTTTTTTGTACTTTTTTAATTTAAGTGTCTACTTCCACTATAAGATGATAATATTATGTTACACATGGTTACCTCAAGTATATAACACTAATCGTACTATGATTGATGGATGTAATTTCAATATTTGATCATTTCTAGGTTGGCTTTTCTTAGGATAATATCAAGGAAAGTGGAGTGTGAGGTGTTTTATGCAAAAGGTCGTATTAAAGGGATGTAGTGATGAAAATATGTGGGATAATGGATTAGGCCAAGATGGGTAGATGGAAGGATGGGAATATTAAGGCATACATAACTATTATGAGACCAAGGAGATGGGACCAATGAGTTTATACACCATGTTTGGTTATTATGGGATCTCAATGAGCTTTGTTTCTAAACTTGGTGGAAATTTTCTTGAATATTTGGATTGCTTTGATATAGGACTACCAGTTTTTTGGGGTGAAATGAATTAACTATTTTTGGGCTTTATGGATTGTAAACCACTTAGTTTTTCCTTTAGACACATAGATTATTATTTTTCTTTAGTCACATAGATTATTTCTTTAAGGTCCTTGAATTTTTAATATTAAAATTTGGAACCCATATTAACTTTGGAATTTGGGATTGTTTTCTATCAAGATTTGAGATTTGAAATTTGCAATGAAATTCTTAAGAACTGGAGAATTTTTTATTCATGTATACTTGTGTGCCTTTTAATATTTGAAATACTTGGGATTTAGACCATTTTGGAGTAGAAATTTTATGATTTTGGAGATATGAGCTATGATCTTTGAAGAAGATATAATATTGGAGTCTCATGAGGGTGCAATAGATTCATCATTATGGAGTAGGTCACATAGTGTGTGATTTCATTGATTCAATTTTATAGATAGAATAAGTGGATGGTTAAAATTAATAATGGGTCAATGAAAAGGATGGTGATGGGAGTGATGGGCTCACTGAAAGAAGGGATGACATCGATTTTGTTAGAGGAATGATTTGAGGTACCAATTTTGATGGTGGGAGAAGATATCCTAGCACTCATAATATTAACATCCTTATTCTTCTCAATAGGATAATCATATCCAATATCTTGAAATCCTTGGTTTGAATAAATTTGAATAGGCTCTAGATTTTATTTCTTGTGGAGACACAATACTTTACCTTGATAGCTCATGATTTTGCAGAAACAATTTATGATGGAATACTTATTACTTTGGAAGAAAGAGGATAATCCATCATTAGGTAGCTTGGAGATATTAGGATCTTCAAATTTATTAGTTGTGAGGAATCCATATTGAACAAAAGTAGCTTGACCCAATAGATAGTATACATTGGTTCTTGGATGGGATTGATGGGGGATTAGGATGTTTGTGTTTGATTGGTATTAATGGGGCCAATGGAGGTTCTTGTACCTTGAGTTTGTTGTATAAAAGTTTATTATGTACATGGGAAGGATATTGATGTTCATTTTGCATTTTAGGCATGTCTCACTTAAGCATGGTATGACCATGATTATCTGAATGTATCTCTTCAAATTAAAACATCATAAGTGGGATGTTTATGGTTTCTATTAGGCTTGTGGATCCTATATTTTATAGATATTGTAAGACTTAAATAGTATGAATCATCAGTGAGTTAACCACTAAACCTTCAAATCCATACACTACTCTAATCTAAATAATAAATCTTGTAAGACAAACACATGAAACCATAGAATAACAATAAAGTATACTTTCACACAAAGTATAGCTTATCTCTATTGCTCTTTGAATTTTTTTTCAAATAATGGTATGTAGCTCTCAAATGCTTATAAAGCACTATTTATAATGTGGTTACACAAAGCTCAAAGATTGTGGTTAGGAATGATGCTGAATGAATATTTCTTTATAGTTTTATTTGAGATTGATCAATAGTAGAGATTGCTTGAGATAGATCTAAATATCAACAATCAAGAATTGATGAGAGGAATTGATTGAGAAGATCAGGGAGTTAACTGATTGTAGTTTTCACTGAAGTAGATTTGATTGATCAAAGAAGAAAGAGTGATTGAGAGTGGACTAATTAGATTAGAAAGAAGATTGAAAGTGAGTGTTAGTTAAGTAGTGAGGTGAAAATATTAATGGAATTAAATAATTAGAAAAATAATTAACTAATTAATTAATTAATTCATTCATTCATATGTTTGTGGGTAAAATAAATAAATAAATAATTTATTATAAAAATATATATAATAAAGAAATAAATAATTAAATAAGTTAAAATGATTTATTTAATTTTAGAAGAAGAGATAGCTTATTAAATAATTAAAAACAATTATTTATTTATTTATTTTGGTCAGTAATAAGTTTTTGATTGTATTGATAAGCAAAATAAGATAATACATTGTTGGTAATACTAGCAAACAATAAAACCATAGACATCACAGATCCCACCATGTCCACCAATTATCACTAAAATTTTTTAGGATAGATAAAATAACAGTCCATTGGGCAGCCAATAACCAACGCTTCTAACAAAACAAAATTTCTCTCACCAAACAACTCCTATCCTCAAATATCATAATAGAAATTTTCACTAAAATCTATCTCTCATGTGGGTTCTCCTCGTTGAACCTGTCAAGTATTCGCCATGCTTTCTCTGTGCGGGCTTGGGTTGCAGCTCTGGTCCCAACTCCACCCTCGCTAGCTCGTGTGTCGCCTAGAGAGCTTCCTCAACCTGCATCAACCCAAAAAACGTCTTGAATGCTTCCCATCCTCGCCAAGCCGTTGCTATGCATATTTCCTTAACTTCATCCTCTGGCCAACACATAAAGGAAATGGGGTTTCCTTGCTTCGCGACACCTTCAGAAACATCAATCCCAACCCCCGGGATGACCCATTCAAGAATAGACTCTAGGGCATCCAAATATTCCTCTGCAATGAGCTCTTTCAAAATTTATCGGACCTTATCCACTATGTCTTCAAATTCCAGCCCCCATGCCACAATCAACCAATAGATATCCATATTGGTTTGATATCTATAGATAATGTGTACAATGTTCTCACATAGCATTAACTTCACCGCCTCCAACAAACGCTCATCTTTGTAGAGAAAGAGCCCCTATAAACATCTGTTGGATGCCTTTCCCACAAAAGGCACAAGCTTCTTATGTGTTTTGAAAGTAAAATTTACCTCCATATTCTCAAAGCTACTGTGCTGCCACCCCCACTGCTTAGAAAACAACTCTTCTTCAACAAAGAGCTATAATGCCACTAAAGAAAAATAAAATCACCCTCACATATTCATTAATTTGAAATTATTATCAATCCTTCCTTCCTGTGCAAGCCAACCTTCACTGCTACTGAAGTCCTTTTTCATCACTACAAATTGTAAATACGTTGTTAGAGTATAACATATTAACCTTCCACACGAACTGAAAGTGACTACATTTCATAGTCATATTAACTAGAAAGTCCTACACATAACACTTCGATTCCCCAATTTTTTTTGGGATGCCAACAAGTACCACATCTTCCATATCATCGATGACAAGATTTCAAATATCTTCCAGCTGGGAATCATGGTCCTCCTTAAATTTGCTAGCCATTTAGACAGTACGTCCACTTCTTTATTGCCTTCTCTTCGCACATGGGATACCTTGAAGTCTGTGAAATATTTCATGTCATGAATTATTTTCCAAACAAACTTGTTAAGCATCCAAGCCTGCATTTCCCCTTCATGATGATTGCATTGATAATAATCAATGAATCGCCTTCCAGGTGTAGTTTATGGAAACCAAGTTTTGAACCCCATTCAATTACTAAATATTCTTCTTGCACCTCAACAACATTGTTTGTGCCCTTTTCCAGTCACTTAGCACACCATGCAATGATGTTGCTCTTCCAGTCCCTAAACACCATCCCTGCACCAGACTCACCCGAATTGCCTTTGGATGCACCATCAAAGTTTACCTTTATCCACCATTCCTCTGGTGGGATCCATTCGTCTCTTACCTTCTCTCGAGAGTTACAACAAGACAGATCATCCCGCCTAGGCCCATGAACAGGCCCACAAAATAATTAAAAACAATTATTTAATTATAGTGAGCTAGAAGAATAATTAAAAATAAATTAATTAGATAATTAAAAATTATTTAATCAATGTGCAAGGATGAAAATTAATAAATTAATTAAACAAATAAAATTATTTAATAATATTGGAGGAAATAAATAATTAATAGAATAATTAAATAATTAAAAATGGAAATGGATGAAAATATTTAAATTTGGATTATGAAGAGGGAAACGATATTAGCTTAATTAAATAATAAAATTATTTAATTAATTTAAGAAGAAGAAAATAACAATAAAATTATGAGAAACACATTAGTCAATTTTTAGTGTCTACATTTTGCCCTTCTTTGGGGCAATGTTCCAAACAACATTGTTTCAAAGAAAAAGAAAAAGTAGCCAAGAAGAAGATGACTAGATTAGGGAAGGTGCTCTAGTCATTCAAAGGAGTGACTAGGAGGAAAGAAGATAGAAGCAAATATGCCCCTCAAGAAGACATGCGAGTTCAAGAGAACACATGTGTACTCTTGAAATGGATGAGACAATGGAAGATAGAAATGGGAATAATATTCCAAGGGATGAAAAGGGAGGGAAGGATAAATGAAGTGATGATGGAAGGAAGCATGCATAAGATGATTCAAAGACAAACCTGATGTTTCCCCAGCCAAGTTTGGTTGGTGATAGATAGAGTATCGATATGGGAATGATATATCTTGAAATAACACATAGATTGGGAAAGATGCATCTCAATGATGATGATTGATTGAGTGTTGTTGATATGGGAATGATATATCTTGAAACAACACAAGGATTCAGAAAGATGCATCCCAATGATGATGATTGGATTTTGATCAAGGCTTGTAGCAAGTCTAGGAATAGGACCATGAATTTAATTTGAAGGATTTTGTACTAGATTGTAAAAGTGGATTGTGATGGATTAAGAAATGGGCTGGCAATTTTGAATTGAAAGGATGATTGAGGTGAAATAGATAGAAAATAGAATTGTATGATAATATTCATAAAGGATTAGGGTTAATTGATGTCCATTAGAGTGATAGATAATGGATGATATGAGAGAAAGATATGAGATGGATTTGACATGAAATTGATGTGAAAATTGATATGAAATTTTCTTTTATTTGTCCTTTTAATCATCATATAGAATTTTATAATGACATGGATATATGTACACCAAGGTAGATAACATGAAGGTGTTGTTGTTACAAGCTAGGGTTGTCATTGCACCAAAAGATCAACCTATCAATGCTCGATACAACCACTAGACTTATAGAATCCATAGGAGGCTGTTAAACCATGTCGCGAATCCCCGCGAGGGACGCTAGACCACTACCAACAATCCCCCTCCCAACGTCACTCGCCGTGACTAGCATGATTTGAACCTGTGACCAAGCTCTGATACCACTTGTTACAAGCTAGGGTTGTCGTTGCACCAAAAGATCGACCTGTCAATGCTCGATACAACCACTAGACTTATAGAATCCACAGGAGGCTGTTAAACATGTCGCAAATCCCCGCGAGGGACGCTGGACCACTACCAATAGATGTCTCTATCCTTTGCATGGAAAATGACACTATAAATAAGGAGTGTTTTGATTCATTTGAGACATAATTACACCTTGTCAGAATATGTAAGGCAACAACCATAAAAGCATGATATTCTTAATGTAAAAAAGTGTTAGATGATCTTTAATTTTCATAGGATAATATTTAATTATACTAGATAATATTCCAACACACACAAGGAATACATTTTCCCTAGTAATGTCACAAGAAAATTCCACAAACATGACATATGGAAACAATGACCATATCACATCATCACTTCTCTAATCATTTGTAGATATCCTTGAATAGAAATGGAACATAACATAAGATGAATCAAGCAAAATAAAGATGTGTTGACCAAATAAATCAATAACCATTTAGATCTTCTTGCAAAAAGATAGGTGCTTCAAATAGGATGATGTTGGATAAGAAGCCTATTGTAGGGAAGATGTATCTATCGTGACATGATATTGTGATCAGGATGGTCAAAGTTGATTAGGCAATTGATTAGTTAGAAGATAGCCTAGCTTGGCAATCATTTGTTGTTTGCAATTTTGTTTAAAGCTCAGTGTTTTTAATGATGCTATGTTTGATTGCATTGAAGTGTCAATATCTAGGCAAATGAAAATTTATTATGGATGAGATAGTATATGTTTAGATATGTTATGATGTTTGATTGTATGGTGAGATGATAGGGATTGGGATTTTTTTGATATTTGACTTTTTTGGATTTTGAAGATATATGATTTGTTTTTTATTTAACTATGTGATTTTTTTTAGATTTTTGGAATATGCGATTTTCTTGGGTATTTGGAATATATGATTTTTTTTGGAATATTTTTTTTTTAATATTTTTAGAATATTTGACTTTTTTGGATGTTTGGAATATTTAAATTTTTTCGACTTTTGGAATATATTTTTTAAATTTTATAATATTCATTTTTTTTTGGATTTTTGGAATATTTGAATTCATGGAATATCTAGATCACTAATTGAGGTAAAAGGACGCATATCAAGATTTATTCCTAGACAAGATGTATTCATTTGCTCCTAGAGTCTAGCAAGGCATGGAACAATATGAACGGAAGAATCGACAAGTGCGATGGAAATGGATAGGTGAAGGATGGAGGTAGTTTATTGTAGTATCAAAGTAAATTTAATATTCCAAGGAAAATATTATAATTGGATAACAATTTTTATCCAAGCTAAGGGATTGAATATGGCTATGTAGGTAATGACATGGTGTATGAATGTTAGGAAAATGGTGTCTCAACCTTACATTTACATAAGGTTACTATCTATGGTAGGTTTTAATTTGAGCTTGAATCAATCCAATTTTTCCCAAAGCTTTGAATTAACTAGATAAACATGCCAATATTTTTTTATTGCAAGATCATGTCTAGATTTAAAGATATTAAAGTTTCTATTTTTGAAAGTTACAAATGAAATTTTTTGTGTCAATTTTGAGGGTATTAGATGATATAAAATATCCCAAAAGTGTTCATAATTGGCATATTGCATTATAGATTAATAGAGCATATTGCAAGATTTCTAATGGTCCAAATGGTTTGTTAATTGAATACTTGGTTCAAAAGCTATGTCATGTAGAAGTTGGGTCTCTTGAAATAGGAAATATTAAAAACATGTTGGACACAAAAATGAGTTGTAAAAGGGAGCTACACATATTGGTGTGCATGTTAAAATATCATAGGGCATATTGGATATGAGATAAGTTTGGCGCCACTTTTTGGGTGGTTTTAGCTTATGGTTTTGTAATGCGTTTGACAGTTTCATATATCGTATCTCCTATATATTAGGTGTGTGAAGTGAAGGTTGTCTGTAAGATTCTTATAGCTATTGAGTTACCTTTGCACATCTAGTTAGTGATACTCTCGTGAGAAGATTTCTCTCTAAGTATATTGTATTCTATTGTTGATTTCCTAATAATATATTGGGTAACTTTTGGAGTGTGAATTTTTTCTCTCGAAAGGGTTTTCCCCACGATACATCTTGTGTTTATTATTAATATCTTTGCATGTTGTATATCTCCTTCTATATATATTTCTTATTCTATAGCAATTTAAGATTTACAAGAAATTTTGTGTTATCTCCCCCACTAAATTAGGGTTGGGAAGCGTTTTACTCACCTTAAGTTCCTTTTAGTTGGTATTAGAGCCTAGCCAATTTTGGTTCCATTGTTGGATAGCAGGTTTTTATACTGATCTTAGTTTGAGTGGGATCTTTTGAAAAGTATTTTCAATATCTTGTTGCATGAAGAATATGTCAAGCACATTAAAAAACTTGGTATGCAAAAGTTTAATGGCAGTAACTTCAAATTGTGGAAGTTAAAGATGGAGGATATTCTCAAAAACGTGTGGATTGGACCTCTCGATGTGTTTCTGGGATGTCTTATGTGTTGGATATTGTTTGTTTTGTCTAAGGCCAACATGTTTTGTAATTATGTAATTGGTTTATTGTCTGGTGGTCGACCTGATTGTTTATGGTCGAGGGTTTGTATATATATGATGTAAGATCTCGTTGTAAATCATTATAGGCACAAGATCATGGTTATGGTCAAGGGATGTAATGTGCGAATAATGTAATATCATTCAGGCAGAGGATTTGGACGATCATTGGAGATCGAGTTGGGTTTATGTAAGAGGATTTAGTCCTCTAGGATTGAGCTTAACCGGAACTGTACTTAGGCATAGGAGATGCTATCTTTGCAGTTCAAACACTTCTCCAGATTGTAGTATGGATTTGTATGTAGTCAGTGAGACTCCTTTTGTGATGATCAATGTGATCTAGGTTGTTGGCCTTCCTACAAATGCAGACCCCTCAATTGTAATTCACATACTTACTGCAGAAGTATTATCTGATTGTGGGTAGGATTCCCACCATGGTGTTTCCCTTTACCGGGTTTTCCACATATAAATCTTAGTGTCATGTGGATGGTATTTATTCTGTGGTTATTGTTTATGCTTAATTGGTTTGACTGCTATTCCGGTATTTGGTTTAAGCATTCCGATTTTAATGTTTTGGGTTCCAGTATTAAAGTTTTAATTGTTAAATGTTCTAATAATCTGTGATAATTGATTCACCCCCCCCCCCCTCTCATTTGTCTTCCGGTTATTTGAACTGTCTAACACTCTATATTTCAGCAATACGAGGAAAATGCCCAATGAAAATCGTAACCCCCAAGTATAGAATACGAGGTGCTTATATTACTAGACATTAAATGAATTATCCAATTTCTATTTTTCAAGAAACAATTATTGGTTATGACTGATAAAGATGCACTTGACACCAAATTTCATAGTAAACATGTAGACATAATTTAAATGAAATAATTTCATTGTAATATAATGAGGTTGAGCTTTATTGAGCTCTTTGAAGCGGAAAAGAATTGACTATAAAATAATATGATCATATTCAATTGCCCTAGCCCAATTAAGTTGGCTCAATCTTAATGAAAGACATGGAGATTATGAAATCATGCAGCCCCATATTGAATGGGTTAAAACCTAATAACATGGTCATTGATTACTTCATGGCCAAGAGTTGAATTCTTATTTACATATGCGATTATATTCTTATTAATTTTAATTTTAAATTATTACTTTACTTATATTATCGATACTAATATACTTATATGTTGATGTACGTCTTGTAGTGGTGAAAAAATAGGATTTCCACCACAATAAGGATGAAGACCACTATTTTTTACTTGGGGACCATTACATTAAAAGAGGGAGGTAAACCCAATAGATCAAGCCACAAACCAACAAGGATAAGGGCTAAGAATTTTATTGGATTTACCAGGGATTGGGATTGAATTGCCCTCTTTTGAGTTGAATTATAAAAATATTGAAATTAGGGTAGATGTGTTGGAATTGATTTAAAATGCGTAAACAACAAGCTACATTCATCAGATCAAGCCACGAACTTGGATCTAAGGATTTAGATATGTTCCTAGAAGGAGCTCCTGATTTGTTGGGACAGGTGTGACAGTTGCCCTGGTCCTCCATACTTTCACACTCCACACTGTACTTATTCCTACACACACTAGGGAAGGAATATTGGTTGGGAATATAGGTTTTCCTTAGGTCAAACCCCAGTTTTGGAATTAACCATGAAATATAAATGAAATATGATTGAATTGCAAAAAAAGGAAATGTTCTCCTTTTGAGGGAGATGTTGAATAATGACTGAAACACAAAGGATATACCTCTTTGTAAAGTTTTGTTTGTCTCCACACGAAATTAGGGTTTCAGGAAGTCTTTAATAAAATAGAACATGAATGTCAACTCCAATGCTTGAATCTTGAATTTATCTCTGCTCTAATGATTGAAACAAGATTGATTTCTTTCTTGCTTGAACTTGAATGCTTGATTAATTGATGTCAAATTAAATTTCATGTGTGTGGATGATAAAATGAGAGGGGTAGACCTCCTTTTATACTTGCTCATCAAAAAATAACTTAATTTTCTGACATGAGCTGACACAAAGCTTGAATTCCCACTCACATTTCATGACCATAAGGGGCCCAAATTTGGGTTCTAATTGAGAGGACCAAGGCATTGGGCGCTCTGGTCCTGAGGGAACCACGCCTTGGTCTTGCCTAATCAGAGACCAAAATTAAGGGGAAGGATGATGTGTGCATTGAAAATGGTGATCTTTGCATAGGAAGAGCAAAAACAAGTCCCTTTCAGGCCTCATAGCACAAATGCCAAGGTGAGGGCCCAAATACGAACAAAATTGTAAGGGAGTACAATTTAAGGCACTACATTTATCCCCCACTTTAGTAGGAGTATGATACTAAGGATACTCTTGGTAATGTACAAAGGTTCACATTGAAAGACTTCTATCAAGATGCTAAGGAGGAAAAACAGACCAAGCCCCAAGTGGACTTTAGGTATCTTACGACTTCCAAAATCAAGATAAAAGGGGCATCATTAGAAAGAGACAGAAAAGAGAACCATGACTACTAGCCTAGTAAGGTTCACTTACTATGAGTCATGAAAAGAAAAATACCAAAATTACTGAGGAAAAGGCTAAGTTCACAAAGTAACTTGAGTATCAAGATGTGCAAAAGAGAGAAACATTGAGCGGAGTGTATTCCCACATGTTAAAGTTATTGCACACGCCTTATTGCGAGCAATTGCTTTAAGGTAGTATACATGCATCCGAAAGAGAAGCATGTTATCACAATGATATGTCCCCAAGTGAGAACAAATAAAAGAATAATAATCAAAAAACACAAAACACAAAAGGGTTCTCCTTAACTCTGGGGTCAATATGTTATTATGATAAGTAATGTATATCATGTATATATTTGCATTGAATTGTCCTCATCCCCCAAAGAAAGTAGAACCACAATGGAAGAAGGGCACATGTGTCTTTTGAGTCAATGTGGGAGAGACCAAAGAGATCTCAACACTTTGCATCAACACAACACTAGGGACAACAAATAGAAGAATTAAGAAACAGATAGAAGAAGGTTACAAAACAATGAGAGAGAGAGAGAGAGAGAGTGAGTGAATCTACAAAACAAATGAAACTGATCGAGCAAGTCATCCACCTCCGAATCTTTCTCAACATGGTTTTGTGAAGGTGGACAATATGCAAGAGGAGCCACTTCGAGCACGATAGATGGAGCTACCACAAGTTCCAAACAAGGACCATGCTCTAATGATGGATCACTTTGTTTCTTACTAGGAGCTATGATTAATGCTTGTGAAAATTGTTTAGATAAATCATTGTCAACACCAACATATTCATTTTCACCACTTGAATCAACATTGTTAGCATGAACACCATTTTCATCCATCTCTTCATCAAGATTAATGAAAATAGGATCTTTCATTGGAATAGAACATGAGCCATAATTTTACTTAAGTATCATATGTCTTGGAGATTTAGGTTGAGCTTCCTCTCTAGGGTTAGGTGAAGGCTAAACAAATGGGATTGTATCAACATTTGGATTCTTCAGAGAGGAAATGGGTTGAGAGGCAAGTTCACAAGCCTTAGCACGATGTCTTCGTCAATGTTCTCTCACACAATGGTTTCTTTTTGTTTTAGCTAAAGGTTGTGAGGGTTTAGGATCAATAGGCATACGCTTATTCTCTTCCTTTAAATAAGGATGCATGGGTGAAGGTTTTTTAGGTTGAAAGATAAGAGATGCTAGGCGCTTCCCTTTGTAAGATGTAGGAGGCGAGACCACAACATATAAAGGAGGAATAGAAGGTGCGGGAAGAAGACCAAGTCCATCATGAGGAGGGGGAATAGGTCTATCATGAAGAAGAATAATGGGATTAGGATCTCTAGGCTTACTCAAGGATAAGATCATCTCATTCGTCCATTTTTGATAAAATTGAAAAAAGAGCATCACTTCGAGGCTTAAGAGGTTCAAATTTCTTAGATCAAAAGTAATCAAGATTAACATCTCCACGCCTCGTCATGGGTTGGTACATGTTATGATTAATTGTTATGATTTTATCATTAATAGGAAATTTTAAATACTTATGAACGGTAGAAGGGATCGCTTTTATTGAAGAGAGCCAAGGATGTCCCAACTTCACACAAAATTGACCTGATGTAGGAATGATAGCAAAATTGACACCTAAAGATTTAGTACCAACCTCAATGGGAATAGTAATAGATCCAATAGAAAGACAAGAGAAACAATTAAAGATCTTAATCACCACATCAGATTTATCATATGTTACTTGATGCAATTGTAAGGTATAGAGATATTATTTAGTTATCACATTCACCATACACACAGGATCAATGAGTATGCCTTGTGAGATCATGTATTTGATCCTCGCAGTGATATATAGTGGGCCATTAGGTGCTTGAATAGTCTCACTGGGATAAAAGGTGATACATAGGTCCTTAGGAGGTGTAGGTTTATCAATAAGATTCAACACATTATTAGATTCAAGGCCAAAATCAAATTTCGGAGAAAAGGCAAGATGCTCAGATTGAATCAAATTAGTAGAATGAGAAGGAAAAGGATTGGTAAATATTTAGAGGTTTTGATTAGGAAGAGATACTGATTTGTTTCCTTTTTCATTCACACCAGCTACAGATATGGTATTGTTATCAATAAGCTCTTGGATTTTACTCCTTAGGAATAACACTTTTCAGTATCATGATTGAGTTGACGATGATATTGGCAAAAGGCTTTGGCATAACGATAAGGTGGAAAAGGTTTGGATGTGTCAATTGATTTGATGGGAGGAAGTTTCAACATATTTTTTTGTAACAATCATGTCATATTGCTATGCAAAGATTCAGAAACATGAGTAAATCCTTTTCTAAAATACTTGGATAAAGGAGTCACAGTTGTTGTTGCGGTTGCTACATGAGTATTGTTGTTGTCATTGAACTTGATGAATCACTTGTTCAGTTTAAACTTCGCAAAAGGTTGTTGAACACTTTCATTCTTATCAATCAGAGCCATTGAAGGAGACTGTTCAAATTGACTCACTTGAAGTTGATAGTTATCAAGTACTGCACACAACTGCGTAAAGGAAGTAAACTCAGAAAAGAGAAGCTTATCCCTAATGTCTTTTTTCAAATTAGAAATAAAAATTATTTGAACATCTTGATCAAGCAAAGGATAATAAATTTGAGAATACAAATGCTTATATCTACCAATAAAATCAGTCACTTTTTCTTTAACACCTTGCTTACAATACATCAAATCTATCAAAGTAATCTTAGGACCAATATTATTGTGGAATTGTTAAATGAAAGCATTAGCCAATTTTTGAAATGATGTAATTGAATAAGGAGGAAAATAACAATACCATTGCAAATCTTTATCTCTAAATGTTCTAGTAAAAACTTTAGTCAAAAGTCTTTGATCGTAAGCAAAATCACTACACAAGTTTGAATGTTTTCAAATGAGTCACAAGATCACCTTTCCCACTATAAAGATCCAATTGAGGGACTTCCACATGTTTAGGGGGGACAAGATGAACAATATCATTAGATAATGGGCTCGCTACATCAAATATAGGCACATTAAACTTAGATTGGTTCATGGAAGCTATTTGTTGTTGCAAGGATGTCACGGTTTAAGTTAGGCTATTAATGGTTGCTTTGGTTGATGGGTTGAAATTAGGTCCATGTTGGATTGGGATGGAGGAGTCACATTGTTAAATGAACCAGGAGGTTGAGAATAAGGAGGTGGAACACTATGATAGCTAGGAATGGGAGATGATTGGGTGACAAATAGAAGAGTCGCGGAAAGAGGGATGAAAGAGCTTTGATTATTAATGTTTCCACCTTGACTAACTTGTGTAGGAATAACATTTTGTGTGGAAGTAGCCATGATGTTGGATGTGAAAGTAGGCACACTAATGATAGAGGTAGTCATAGGAATAAAATGATTAACTTCACTAGGAGGTTGAGTGTAACCAAGGACTTCAAAACAAATTTTCAAAGGTATAATATTGGTGTCAACAATATGAGAAAGACCACGCAACAAATCAATGCCAAATTTATCACTTTGAACTATTCTTTTTAATCCTTCAATCAATGGGATAGCCTCACTTTCTAGGTATTGTTGACTCATCCATTGTTGAAGATTTTCAAATTCATTGTCAATATTCTCCAATTGGTCAACAAAAACCCTAGTTAGTGATTCACCCTCATCATGAGAATTCTGTAAAGAATAGGGATAAATTAACATCAATTGTTGGAGAACTTATCAATGAAAGTTTTTATAATGAATCAGAAAGAGCGACGCTTGAAGGACGAGCTGGAGTTTAATGCAGACAAGACCTTGCACGATTTCTGGGTGTCCATTTCTTTTTCGAGGGTTTCTATTCTCCTCACTTTGGCCCCTGTTCTTGCTTTGTTCTGCATTGTGAAGGGTGTGATAAATTTTGTCATGGATCCAATGGGAGGCAATAGGAAAAGTATCGAAACGCTTACTTGTGATGAATGGAAGAAGAAGCCAAAAGCGTGGGCTATCTTGGAAGCTGCTAAAATGACGGGGTATATGGAGTGAATTCTAGGCAAAAACCCTACTGTTACCAGATTATTCAAGAAAAATTGGAAAGAGGACAAAATTACCATAGGCGAGAGAAAGGTGGAAATTGATGAAGGGATGATTGCTGAAGTTACCGGGATGCCAATGGAGGGCAACAAATTCTACAGGGATAGAAAGATCACAGAGGCGGCTATAAAGTGATTCCCAAAGGAAGACTCTAAGAAAGCCAAACTAGTGAAATCCAGCAAGACCTACTACTCGTTGAAGGTGATCAAAAAGGTATGGAGATGGGTTCTATTTGTTGTGATGCAATATATTACTCTTGATTATAGATACTCTCGTGTTTATGGCTATCATTTTGTGCTCTTGAACCACTTCCGCCATAAAGATATGGTGTGTATTCCTTTCTACTTGTATAGTTCCTTAAATACTAGTATAAAGGATTTTAGGGCTAACCTGGATAGCAACCCGCCCATGCACGAAGGGTTAATGTTTATTTTATACAACCATGTCAAGGCCACCTCTATTCAGCACTCTATCACTGAGCTATCGAACTCAGAAGAGGAGTCTGATAACTCAAATGCCAATGAAAATGAGGGGTCTGACATGGAGCTGGAAGATGATTTCAACAGGGATACATCCACAAAAGGAACTGGAAAGGGGAAGGATAAAGATATGGCTTTTGGGTTGGGCATAAAGACTTTTGGAAAAGGGGTTGAAGGAAGTAGGAATAAGGTGCAGGAGGAGGATAGCTGGTTTGAAGAAGATGATGAGGATGATGATGATATGGAGATTGAAAGTGAAAATGCTACCCCATCGCCCAAGAAGAAAACCAAGTGCAGTCCTGTTATCACTGAAATCAACCCGGAGGAGGATGGTACCTCAAAGACCCCTTCTACTCCTTTGGATCCTAATAGACGGACTTGTGGTGTTGAGAAAGAGGGGAAGAATGTGGTGGAAGATGTGACTTTGCCTCCTAAAGACAAAGTCACAGTTGTTGATGTGGAGACCCTAGAGAATAATGTTTTTTTTTTAAATTTAATAAGGATAGAAGCGATTCTCCTATTGCCATGCTTCATACTGCGAAGAATGGAATGATGAAGTTTTATAAGATTATAGAATGGGTCTACTCGGAGATTGAAATTTTGAAGACAAAATAGGAGGATTCTTCTAAGAAAGTGGACATTCTAGAAGCTGTCGCAACATGTAACCTCAGTTCTTTGCCTAATTACCTGAAGGGATTGACAAAATCCATCAGCGATGTAGAGGCTATTACTGAAGCTTATGGTTCCCAATTTAAGGCTGTGGAGGCTAGGTTCAATGAACCGGAAAAGAGGATTCACAGTCATGAGAATACCCTGAAGAAAATTGGAGAACAAAGCCAAAAAAATTTGAAAGCCTCAGTTGATAACTTCAGAGTGATGATTAGTAAACTATAACAGTTCTAGTTGGAAAAGAACACGATGGATTTTTTTGAGGATAAGGACTTAACCCTTGAAGGTGTGGTTATTGGACCTGGTAAAAGAACCCATGCGAGTACGATGAAGATGGCTCAACAAGCCAAGGATCTGGATGATCTTAAGAGTGTTGTTGCCTCAATGGTCCAACTGGAGAAAGAAGCAGGTGAGCTTCTCAAGAATTTTTCTTAGTTCTGTTGTTTTGTTCTCTCGGTTGTCTCTTAGGAGTCATTGTGTTGTCCCTATGTTACTTTTGGTTCTCTTGCTGGCTTTTTGTATTTGCTAGCTATTTAAGTTTGTTGTTTTGTTCTATCTAGTTGGACCTATCAAGTTTTATCTATTTTCTAACTTGTTGTAAAGGGTTTCGGGGCCACTTCAAAACCTGCTTTTCACATAATCAAAAACATCATTTGTTGGAGTAGAAGAACCACCCACATTCTCATGAAACATGTTATCCAAATTAGGCTCCATATCCTTAGTAATTAAACCTTGGGAAGCCTTAATTATACAACTTCTTCTCACGGGAATATTATGGGTAGGACTAATAGTAGTAAAACTCATGCACAAAGGAGGGAAATTTGAATTTGAATTTAAAAATTATGATTAAGCAGTACAATATTTTGTGAAAATGATTGATTGACCAATTAATTAAACAATTTGATTTGTGGATTTAAAAGATAAATGCATTTAGATCATAGCATAATATTCATAAAGATCAGATTTGAAAATTAATTTTAAAAATTATGCAACCCACATGGTAAATTTTAGAATTATAAATTAGGGTTTTTGTATGTATTCAACCACTAAAACTATGTAATTCAATTTGAAAATGAGATTTAGGAGGGAAATTTTGAATTTTAAATTAAATGAATAATCAGACCTAAAATGATAAACCCAATTTAGATAACCCACAAGCTCAATTTTAGAATTAAAAATTAGGGTTTTTGTGAATTCAACCTCTAATTTTAAAAAATTCAATAAAAAATTAAACTTGCAAACGAAAATTTGAAATTTTATAAACACTTAGATTTGAGAACATGAATCAAAATTACAGGTGTAAGGAGTCGGGTTCACCAAAATGTAGTGGTGAAAAATTAGGGTTTCCACCACAATAAGGATGCAGACTGCTAATTTTTACTTAGGAACCAATACATTAAAAGAGGGAGGTAAACCCAATAGATCTAGCCACAAACCAAGGAGGATAAGGGTTGATAATTCTATTGGATTTACCAGGGGTTGGGATTGAATTGTCCTCTTTTGAGTTAAATTATAAAAATATTAAAATTGGGGTAAATGTATTGGAATTGATGTAAAAATGCATAAACAGTAAGCTACAATCATTGGATCAAGCCCTGAACCTAGATTTGAGGATTCAGATCTATTCCCAAAAGGAACTCCTGATTTGTCAGGACCAGTGTGACAGTCACCCTGGTCCTCCATACTTTTCGCACTCCAATGGGGGATCTATTCATCTCTGTAAATAAAGCTTATCCTGAAGATCACAGCTTCGTACTTGTTCCTTCACACACTATGAAAGGGAAATAGGTTGAGAATACAGGTTTGCCATAGGTCAAACATTGGTTTTAGAATTAACCATGAAATAGAAATGAAATATGATCAAATTGTAGTAAAGGAAATGTTCTCCTTTTGAGGGAGATGTTGAATAATGATTGAAACACAAAGGCTATACCTCCTTGTGAAGTTTTGTTTGTCTCCATATAGAATTAGGGCTTAATGAAGTCTTCAATAACATAGAACATGAATGTCAACTCCAATGCTTGAATCTTGACTTTATCTCTGCTCTAATGCTTGAAAGAAGACTAATTTCTTGCTTTCTTGATGTCGAATTGAATTTTATGTGTGTGGATGATCAAATGAGAGGGGTAGACCTCCTTTTATACTTGTCCGTCGAAAAACAATTTAATTTTCCGACATGAGTAAGGGGCCCAAATTTGGGTCCTAATTGGGAGGACCATGGCGTTTTTTGCTCTAGTCTTGAGGGGACCAAGGCGCCACACCCCAGTCCTGCCCAATCAAAGACTAGAATTAAGGGGCAGGAGGATCTGTGCATTGAAAATGGTGATAAATTTGCATAGCAAGAGCAAAAACATGTCCCTTTCAGGCTTCAGAGCACAAATGCCAAGGCGAGGACCCAAATGCGAACAAAATTATAAGGGAGTAAAATTTAGGATGCTACACATTTATGCGTATATACATATACTTACATCTATATTCCACACACACACACACATGTAAGTATATGCATATTGCATATTACATAGTTCTTCATCTACTCATATTTGTATAGATGATATAAGATAAGAAATAATATGTCAAATAAAATAAAATAAAATAATAATAGTAGATATTATCAAGGTGGTAACGATCCTATACAAGTCAATCCAGACAACACATAGTCCTGACACTATAAAACATAAAATACTAACGTTGCCCACTAAGACAGTAGGTTAACATCAATGAACCCTAACTGGGACAATTTATCTCAGAGTGGATATGAGTTTGACTCTAATGGCAACTTGACCTTTTCTCGTGTTTGCAACCCTTTCCCCAATAATGCTCTTCCTCTCCTCTTGAAGGGTGGCGAATTTTCTTGCATCCACTTGGATTCATAAATGTAGCTAGACCAATCATAAAACATCTTAGACATTACATATATCAAAACATTAGTTACACTTTTGATCATTTTATATTAATTCATTCTGATGTAACTCATTTAAATATTTAGCTAATATATCCTCTACACATTCATTAATCTCAACATTATTATGCAAGAAAATAAATTAATAATTATAGCATTAGAGGGGTGTAACAGTAAGTATGTTGATTCTAGTTTATAGTGGTTTTCTATGAATAATTGTAAAGTAGTGACTATTTATTTAATTGTTTAGGCACTAGAATTTTATTGGAATAATGTCGTTACTTGGATGATAAAGATGAGGATATGTATAATTTTTGTTATACTAGTGTTGTTGGTAGTTTATGATTTTATATTAATAATTGTAAAGTAGTAAATATTCATTTACTTGTCTAGGCACTAGGATTTCATTGGAATAATGTCCTTACTTTGATGATAAATATGAGGATGTAAAATATTCCTCATACTAGTGTTGTTGGTATTCTATGGTTTTTTACAACACCTAATATTTCCCAAGGAGTGAGATTTCTTAGCAAGTTGATATCTAATCTTGGTTAGATAAAAATGGGTTTGTTGATTTGAATTAGGTCAGTGACTTGGGTGTTGGGAGGTCCACTATTGGTTATTTATTTTTCTATTAGGGACCTATTATTTTGATGAGTAAAAATCAACCCATGCTTATTTTATCTATAATAATTTCAAGTACATGACTACTGAACATGCTTGTAAAGAGGTTGTTTGGTTACAAAGCTAGTGTTGAGGTATTGATTTTGATTATAGAGTTGTGAAAATTTCTTGTGATTGTTAGAGATCTATTTGTTTGGTCAAGAATCTCATGTGCCACGATTGTACCAAGCACATAGATTTGGATTAGGAGAACTAGAATATGGTAGTGGTCCTATTTAGGGACCAAATTCAAACTAGAAGTCAAGTCCAAGGTGATAAGATTGGAATAGTTTCATAATTCCTTACCATTTAATTTTATCAATTTAGGTGGTGTCCAAAGTTGATATAGGGTTTTGAATTAATTAGGTTGATACTTTTCTTCTTGGTTAACTCTATTATATCTTACAAACATATTGGAAGTGAAATTAGATCTAAACTATGGTTGCTTGGAATGGAAATAAAATTTCTCTAGAAAGAGAGACACACTTTCTATAGAAAGGAAAACATAATTAATTTAGGAAAGAAACATATTTGTATGAGACGTGGATTGAAAAATAATTAAATTCTCTTCTAGAGTGTTTATACATAAGCACCTATAGGTCTTACAAAGAAAATAAAAACTAAAATAAATTCTAAAGAAAGCATAAACAATAATAGAGTACTTGATGTAGGAGCATCCGAGAGACAACAATAATACATTGGTATCAACTTTCAAATTTGTTGCAAGTGAGGACACATGGTTAAAATGAATTTGTGCATAAATGAACACAATTGTATAAGGATTAAAGACCAAAAGCTCAAAATTTTAAATTTAAATTATATTTCCTCTCAACATTGGTGTGGACAGAGGAAGAGATTACCTTCTCAAGCAAATGAATTGATTCACCCTCAAGAGGAGGATACATGGCAAATAAAAGGGATAAGGCAACACAAAATATAAAAGTCTTAGAAAAACATATTAAAATATTTTAAAAAATAAAGAGGGGATGCATAGAAGAAGAGGGCAAGAAGAGGTGTATGTCTTTGAACCTTTACACCCACACAAGAAAATGAAGAGTTTAATAGCAAATTAAAATCTAAGAACATATTGCAATAAAGAAAGAAGTGCATAAATAATTAAAATATATTAGCTAGATAGATTACTCAAGCAGGTATTGGCTATTTGTTTAAACTTTGAGAGAGAGTTAAGTAACTCAATGAACCAAATAACCAAAGGAATATATCAAAATTATAAAAAATGGTGAATTATATTGATATTAAATAAATTAGTTGAATGTTGTATCATACTATATTATATGAGGTTATAGGTGGATTGCAATTGGTACTCCATGGTCTATTGGCTATCTACTTGAACAATCTAGGGTATAGATTGGGATTTTGATGGTGGTTGGGTTCACTATGTTCTTTCCCTCTAAAAAAGTGTATAGCTAGAAGATTGAAGTTGTAGAAGATTCATTGCATGTAATTATGAATGAAACAAACTCGCAAATTATATAATGTAATTGGCTTAAATCCAAGATATGTAAACTTATAAGTAATACGAGTAAAACTTTATTGATGGATAATCTTGTCGTAATGTAATATTTATGAAGTTAAAAATGGGTTCCATTTCAATATACATGTTACACATTCAAACTTTTATAAACATAAGAATTTTAGATTTAAAATATGAAATTAGATATTATAATATTTTGTGAGATTTTAAAACATGTTGAGGTGTGACTTTTATAAAGAAATTGATAGGAAGAGTAGTACATAGAAAATTAAGGTATTTAGTAAATTCTTATTCAACTTTAAAATTACCATATTTAGCATATTTTTGTTTCGCATTAGACTCTTAATACCCAATAAGAAGATTAAGGAATCATTTCAACTATGTGATATTAATATGTTATCCTTGTTGGAATTATCAACATTTAATAATATTGAGGTAACTAGTATCCATCAAATGAATAAGAAATATCATTTAAGTGATTCTAACTAAGATTTGCCATAAATATAATATAAAAAGTAAGTACAAAGACATTTTACAAAGTAGTACAAGTTAAATTTTATATATTCTTCCACTCACTTCTCCTATGCATATGATCTCCTCTAAGATAAATATAAAGATATTTGAAATACAATTTACATATCATTTATTTATTTTTTATTTTTTGATTGGTAATGGGCCGAACCCGATAAGGTGTACATACCCTACCTCCTTGTGAGATTTGAACTTGTGACCTCTCTTTCAAGAGCACACGTTCTCTACCACTAGGTCAACTCAAACTATACAATTTACATATCATTTATTTATTTTTTATAAAAATTAAATATAAAACCTTTCAAATGAACAAATCTTCAATTAATCTTTTAAAAATTAAAATTTAAAATAAAATAAATATAATTTAAAAAACTAAATCACATTCACTATTTTCACTCTTTATATTAAAAGACTAAATGTAAGCATACAGTATTTAGAAGTGGTAAATTTACCTTAGTCGACTCTTTGTCCTATAAAGAGGAGCTCAAGTACTTCTGTTCCTCAGTTTTGTAGAATTTAATTTATATGTTCAACTGATGTTAACAGCAAAAGAGGACAAACATTTTGAAAGATGGAAAGTTTTCAGATTTGTTCCAAATAGCTTGGAAGAGATCGAGACCATTCATGCACCAGTCAAGAATATCTTTATATGGCCTTTTTCTTTATGTACTGCCATGTGGAAGAGCAGAGGCAACTTCCTCGAAACATCCTAAACTAAACTTTAGCTTCCTACCCACTCTTATTCTCGTGATCACGCAAACTAGAAAAAGCTTGGCCCACTAATTCCAGTGCCAGGAATATTGCAGGCAAGACGAGAAATCACATCATATATAATTAATGAATTGGTACAGTTCAGCTTTTATTGCCCTGTAGATTCAAGAAACTTTCAACAACCCTGAATGCAGATATTTTGAGCTCAATTTCTTTATATAGTTATATTTAGTTTAAGCTAAATACTCTAGTTCAGTTTAAGAGGACACTGATCTTAATGCAACAAGATATTTTGTATTCTTAACAAGGATAGTGGATTTATTGCAAGCATACACATTAATTAAAAGTATTGTATTAAGAGGAATGGGTGTTTGACTAACTCTAGCTTAGCACATAAGGGACACACAGATGGGGAAAAATGACCTTGAGTTGGGTATCAATGGGGATCTTGATATGGAGAAGTTTCCAAACAATGGGTCAGGATTACGCATCTATTTTGGATTGTTAGATTTGAAGACCAGGCTTATTCTATTTCATTTAGTTGAACTCACACAGTGATGGGACACTTTATGTGCAAATGTTGTTCAATGATGTTGGAAACTTGGATAATAGCTGTGACACTATACCTGCAACAGGAGAGCAATTTGAAGAATTCTTACTGATATAAGAATTGTTTTCAAAGAACAACTTCTACACGATCTATCATTTTTTGTTTTATGTTGTTATCCAGTTTAGAGTTGTAGTATTAAGAAGGGGTGTTGGAATATAGGCTCCAATAATAAACAGTTATTAAACAGTCTTCATTAGCTGTATAAAACATCTAGTTCAGTGACAATCATTCCAGTTTCTTGTCAATCATCTTAATTAGCTGTCAAATATATTTACCATTTTGTAGGAAGATAATTGAACCTTCTACACCTTTAAATACAAATGTTACAACTTTTTTAAAACAAATCTAAAATTTCATTAAAAAAATTAAAATGCATAACACCTCCATACATAAAATAGAAACACCTCCATATATAATTGATAGATACATTTTAAAGCTACTTTTATCCTTACATCATTATAGACACATCCTACAAAGCACTATGTTAATTATAATATAATTTATCAATTATATATTTTTCAAAATCATTATCTCAGCCATGATTAAAAGGGTTTACCTTCTGATATTTGGAGGAATCTAGTGTGAGACAATGGCGCACACTACCTACCATTTTCAAGATCTACTGATTAGATAAAGACATGGACAATAGATTGCCTTGCACTCCTCTCCATCCAACCCTACCCACTAAAACAAAAACCTAACTGATCAGATTTCAATTTTTGATATCCTATTAAATTGTGCTAAAACGCTACTCAATACTCAATACCATAGAGATAAATCATATGCATATTATATAATTATTAAAGATTCAGATATAAATTTTGAAGACATTTCCAAGAAAATTAACAGAAATCTCTGAACCAGAGAAAGGCTGAGAAGAGAAATCAAAGAAGCATTGAACAGAGGTTGTCAAGAGGAGAAATCTCTGAAACACTAAAAGGAGGCTGTGAAGAGAAATCTCTGGAATATTATAGAGGCTGCAAGAGGAGCAATTCTTGAAACATTAAAGAAAATTTCTTAAAATATTAAGAAAGGAAATAGCTATTCACTCTCTAGAATGCACCAATCATATACCAGAACTTGTGCATTAATGCATTTAAAGACTAAATAAGGATCTCCCAAAAAAAAATCCAAAGAAGAAAAAACTCAGAAAAACTACAACAGAACTGAAACATAACAACCAACACTCAAAACACAAGAAGCCTCTAACAGCATAAATAGGCCAAAAATACCTTGAACAATTATATCATGATGTGAAGGAGAACTCCACCATCATGGAGCTTTGTAGATGGATAATTACTTAAACATCAAAGGGCATATTTAGATATCTGTTTTTCATCTCCTTCCCCTGCCTGCAACAGACCTCTCTAGAAGGGTACTGCATAATGCCTCAGCTTGTCCTGTTGGAGGGAAAAACTCCTATTGTGAAGAGATTAAGAAGAATAAAATGCATCTTACAGATAATGTATGTGAGTCGCTCATTTAAGGATGACAAATATGAAGAAACACCAAGAATAAATCAAACCCATCATCAATTAATGGCGGTTCTGTCTTCTGATAACAATATTACAAAAAACCCATCAGTAAAAAGGGCAAACAAAACCCCAATGGGCATTACAGTGGAGCTAGGTGGTATAAGTGTATACCATTCACAGAAGACACTAAAGCCTACAAAACAAGATAAGCTAGATGATGCATATCACATTCTGCATTCTCCCTTGCCCTGCTGCTATTTGTTCTCATCACAATTAATCTGACAACATTTGAGAGCCGCCGAATTGATGGTGGAAAGTGGAGAAGCAGAGCATTTGCATATGCAAGCGCCTCGCCTGAGTGTGCCCACACCACCCAAATCCAACTGATCTGAAACATCGGCATTTTTTTTGTTGATCAAAATCTAACTAATCTGTAGCATCGGCATTTTTCTAGATGAGGGTCTTCAATAAGAATTAAGAGGGGTATGTTAGAGAACAATATTTATTAGGGATCATTAAAGTAATTAAATAGACCCATAGATATTTATAAGGTTTTAAATGATATAAATTTTATCTTAATATATTTAATAATGTGACTTGGACGTATTGTTAGAGAATATTATTATTGATTGATTTATAATTTAAAATTAATTTATTAATTAATCAGATTATTATTTATGAAATATGGTTTTGTTTTTTGGAAAGTAATAATTTATCTATTTGAACAAATATAATTAATCCAAACTCTATATTAAATGGGTCTTTGAAGTGGTTAGATTAATAATGTAAAGACAACAAAATAATGCAATATTGTAGAGGAGTGAAAAGTTAACTACTTCAAAGAAAAAGTCATTTGAGAGCTAACTTCACTATCTATGCTAGGCTCAACCCATAGCTTAAGTTTCACTTGATTGTCCTTTATATAAAGAAATTATACTAAGTAAAATAATATAAATACAATCCACAATGTTTAATTAAAAGACTAGAAAAAATATCTTGTTAGGAAATATTGGTCACTTTTTTTCTAAGAGACTCTACCTTATGCATAAATAAAAAGTACTATCAAGTAGAAATGTACTTCTTGTATGCACAAAATGTGAAAAACACAATTTTAAAGTACCTAAATCTTGGATAATGAGAACAACAACAAAACTAACTACTCTAATATCTAACTAGTAAAGAAACTAAATTGCAAAAGAAAATGTTGGAGAGGACATGAATAGAATTTCACACAAAATAATGTCATCTTATTACATGACCCCTATCATCACCTAAAAATAAAGAGAACATTTTTTTTGCAAGTGTTCAACTAATTCTTTAATATTACATATATGTCAAGAATAAGAATCAAGCACAATATATTTCATGACACAACAAACAATAAACCATTTTAGAATTATGAGGCTTGTAAATATAAATTTCTTTGACTCTATCTAAAAGGACCAAATATGTCTCATGATACATATTTCTAATCTTAGTCAATATAACTTATAGTTCCATAACATATTCAACAAAACATAAGATCTATAGGTATGATTAAGCATATGATATATTCCTTTGGTTTTTACCTTTATGATTGGAGAATAGATCTCTCAATTTGATGTTGATAGGGATATAAATATTGAAACATATTCGAACAAGATATTTAGCATGATATAAAGCTTTCTTTATTGTAAATTATGTTCTTTTGAATTTCCTTCCATGTTATCATTTACCATTAACAAAAATTCACCAAAATTTTTAAACCTTGTGTAACACACTTTCTAGTAGAAAAACATGTCACAAACAAGGGGTTTTTTATCACATGTCATGTTCTACCAAATGTATTATAACTCGTGGCGAAGTTACACACAAGACAAGTGAATTCCTACATTAATAATTGGTCATTGAAATGAGGGTCTTCTAGTTGATAGGGTATTTTAATCCAACCAAACCCCTTTCAAACAAATTACTTTTGATAAAACTACCCACATCTTATTTTTAGAACTTGTTTATCTTGTTTCTATCAAAATAGTTTTGGTTGAATAAGATTTGAGTGAAACAATCTCCGCCCAAATAATCATTATCCATTTATATGCCATGTGGTTTCAGGTCAACCTTTTTTTATCAAAATAGTTTCAATTAAATCCTATCGCTTGAGACAACTATTGAGCACTATCAGATGCTAAGAGAGTGGGGACGAAGGGGGGAATCAACATATACTAAAACTTGATTAGATTAAAACATTTATTCCACATCAACCATTAATCACATGTGCATGAGAATAAATAACTAAAATAACAAATGTATCCACACAAGAACACCAAGATTTTACGTGAAAAACCTAATTGGGAAAAACCACAATGAGAATCAAACTCGCAATATATAATGTGTTTACAACAGTTTAGGCCATAGGTCAGGGAGCTCACTACTCCAAACTTGTAGGCTAAGGCCCACTACTTTAGAGCAAGATACAAAAGAGGGACTTGCAAAATTGAATAACACTTCTTCAGGGCAAGATACAAAAAATTTATTATGATAAAATGAAAATAAGAAATTTGAACTGCAAAGAGAATAGCATCTACCAACACGTAGATAATAGTTCACAACTTAATACTCATCTAATACATCTTTAATCTCTACTCTATAACATATCCGAACCTCTGCTTCACTTCACACACACATCACATTCACATAATATATCTTACTACTTCATCTCCATACTTACACACACCATAGGTATATATTGTCTTAACACAATTGATCTAACCATTACATAACAACCTAAAACATCAATAACCTTTATTAGGTCGGCTTAAAAGATGTAACATGTATATTCCTTGTCGACCCAAAATATTGCATGTAGAAGGCAAAGAAGACCTATGAAGATTCACACCAAGTCGACACACATTCCAATTATCCTCATAAATATTCTACATACAATTGCGTAGACCAAAAACACATAAGTTAGTTCATACTAAACTATTTTACCCAAAATATATTAATTCGAACCCAAAAACAAAATATGTGGTCCACTACAAGAATCATGACGTGCTAGGAACAATATCCAATGATCCACAACAACCTCAAGGCAATAACAAGTCGATGAATGCAACACATTCCTCCACACTCCTGAAACTATACCAACATTGATCACAGACAAAAATGAAGCTCATAGGCAAACATCCATCCAACTGGAAAACTGAGATCAACCTACCATAATCATTCTACTTCAAACCACATAGCCATTTGATACATGTATCCAGTGCATTCATACATTTCCAGACAAAGATTATGTTCATGAAAACAGTCAACAGAGATACTAACAAATTTTAATCTTCTGAAAATACATCATATCATCAATGATATCCATCCAAAAAGCTTACAAATAACTAACATAGCATATCCACCTATTCCTATAAACATCACATCATTCTGCACAAAATTTTGCATACAACTCTACATCATATCATCAATTGATAAACATCTAGACCATATCTAGACCAACAACCAAATACAACCAATATCAAGAACTTTTACTAGAATAAAATGTCATACCATACACTTCACCATATACTTCTACATTACATCACTTTCTGACCAATAACACCAACAACTGGACTAATCCAATAAACAAACCAAATAGATTGACATATCCTAGGCCACAACAATAGATTTGACATCAATGACAACAAAGACTCATATGTGCAACAACAACTTTGTTGGTTAAAAGTGTAACAAAAAGTTTGTTCTTTTACCCAAAATCATGTAGAATAGGATATAGTTGCAATCATATTAGTTTTAACCTAGGTGCCACAATTAGATCCTTTGTCAAAATCTAGTACATTTTCATCTATTAAAAGATCTAGAATATATTTGCACTATTTGGTTTTTCTTATATTGTTGAATGTAAACTAGTGGGGGTTTGTAAACTAGTAAACATCTTATTTTTAGGATGAAAATTAATTTTAATTATCAATGGTTAAGTTTCTCTTAAACTAAAAGAGGGGTAAAAATTTATTCAATCACAATAAAAAATACAAAGCAAAAGCATTACACAACCCAGTCATTCTCCACTAATCGGTCTAACTTAAGAGACAAATCTTGGGGTAATTGTCTCCTATCCACGTAAAGTTCCAATTTTACATATGAACATAAGCCCGTTTGGCCAAACAATCCATAACACCATTCCATTCCCTCAGAATATGACAGAAAGAAACAAATTCCAAGGAAGCACACAGTTGAAGAATCTGATTAATAATCAAAACCAATTGCCAACCGACATCTTCTAAACGTTGCTTATTCAACAAAGTCAACACCACCTGAGAATTTGACTCACAAATAATACTTCTCCAGCCTAGTTCACAACAATGCTCCACAACATATAAAATGGCAAGAGCCTCCATGAAATTGTTTATATGCATACCCTTATAGACTGAAAAGATAAACTGAACAGTACCAAAACTATCACGCGCCACCCCACCAATCCCAATAGGATCAAGATTTTGTCGAGAACAACCATCAGTGTTGATTTTTAGAACTCCTCGAGGAGGAGGGCCCCAACACCCCTCCATGTTTATCTTACGAAGTGGATGTTACGAAGTGGATGTCTACACCTATTTCACATGACTTGTAGTTAAGTTTCTCTTATTAGACTAGTTAGCCATACAATAATCATAATGAGCTAAGTGAAAAATAAGGTAGCATTAAACTATGAATTATCATAGTGAACTCTTAGGATCTTGATAAGGAAAGTTTAAGATTTTAGTAGGGTAGCTACTCTCTTGTCGATTGACTTCCTTGTGTAAAATTCTATTTAGTTTCCTCATTCGTCTATTAATAATTTAACCTCTTTCTAGCTTTAATAAGTTTCTTATTTATAAGGAATAAATTTTATATAGGTGATATCCTTGGGACAATCATTAACACAAGGATTTTAAATTAAGTTCACAATTTGGATAGAAAATATAAAATAATTATTCAAGCTCTACTTGACTGATCCTTACAAGTTCTCTATTCAAATGCACTTCAATGGAACACGCCTTATTACAAAGAGAAATAGATTGATGCAAATGCTTTATAAAATTAGTAAGTATAACTTAACTAGTATTCATGAATTGAATAAGAAATAACATTTAAGTGATTCTAACCAAGATTTGTGACAAATATAACATAAAAAAAGTAAGTTTTTCATTCAAACATTATGTGCTCATACAAATTTATCATCAAAATGTATTTTAAGATTGTTTTGTACAAAGACATTTTTTAAAATGATGCCAATCAGATTTTATATTTCCTTCTCACTTTTCTTATGTATATGATCTCTTTTAAATAATACATATGTAATCATAAACATAAATAAATATAAAAATATTTTGAATACAATTTACATCTTATTATTTATTCTCTATAAAAATTACAACATATAAGATATTTATATAGAATAACAAGCTTAAATATTTTTCTAAAGGTAAGCATACAGTTTTACCAAAGAGGAGCTCAAGTACGCGTGTTCCTCAGTTTAGTATAATATTTATTTATATGTACAACTGATGTTAACAGGAAAAGGGTACAAAGAGTTTGAAAGATGGAACGTTCCCAGAATTGTTCCAAATAGCTTGGGAAAAATCGAGACCATTCATACACCAGTCAAAAATATCTTTATATTGCCTTTTTCTTTATAAAATTCCAAGTGGGAAAGCAGAGGCAACTTCCTGGAAACATCCTAAACCTAACTTTAGCTCCCTACCCACTCTTCTCTTATTCTCGTGACCACTTTTCAACATTCAGAAAGAAAAAGCTTGGCCCAATAATTGCAGTGCCAGGAAAATTGCAGGCAAGACAGAAATCACATCATAGATATTTAATGAAATGGTACTGTCCAGCTTTTTTGTCCTGTTTCCTCATGAAACTTTCAAGTTCAACAGCCCTGTTTGCAGATATTTTGAGCTCAATTTCTTTATATGATTACATTTATTAGTTTAAGAGAAGGAGACTGATCTTAATGCAACAAGATATTTGTATTCACCGGTCTAGGTGTTGAAAGCAGATGTTGAAAGCAGATGTACTCTAAGAGGGGGAGGGGTGAATCAGAGTACTTTGAATTTTGAAATACACCAAATAAATATGCTTTTTAAGATTTGAATAAGCTTTATAAAATAGAGACAGAGAGCAGAATTGTACAAATGTAGCAATATGTTTGAGAGTGATTTGCCAAGATAAGAAAACTGAAACAGAAATAGGACTAAGATAAATATCAGAGCATTAACACAAAAGTAATAAACTCGACACGATTTTGTGCTGAGTCGAAACCCTCAAGATCCAACTAGATCTTGTCACAGGGAGAAAACCACTCCGTTATTGTATTAACCAGTCCAAAAATCCAAGATTACATCCAGTTTAGTAGCCCTGCTGCAAGGAGTCCAACTCCTAACCTTCCATTGAAAATCAACAAGATCTATGATAATATATTTGCAATTTTGCAGGCTATACAAGCACAGATTTTTATTACAGTCTAAAAGATATTCAACTTTATTTTCACAAAAAATCCCATCCCTCAATGCCATTTCATATCCATTTATAAACACTATGCATCTATAGATGTATGTGCAGTCACAACCAAAAACTGTTTCCAATAACTTCCTGGTATACCCGTTAGGGTTTAAAATAAATTTCATTTTACAACTTTGTTTAACTTCAACAAACTGCCATGAAAAAATATGTTTCTTCCCGTAGATAAACTTTCCTCCTTAATAGTCAAGGAGATATTCAAAACTGTCAACTTTTTGCAATAACAAATCACAAGGATTTACCAGTAGTTACCGAAAAATGTCGCAGTTAAGCACCCTATCAAAGCTTAAACTGTCGTAACAGAGTCCTCGCTGAGTTGCCCGTGAAAAGGTTTCACAAAAATGTGAAATAAACAAACAAATCAAACAACATCCTTTGTCATAATTTATTTTTCTCTTACGTCCATCACTAACTCTCGTGAGTTAGGTATTGAGTACATATTACCAAAGTTAAGTGTCAACCCGAAGTCAAATTAAACACACGTGGCTTTACTGATTTGTCATCAAGGACAAAATGAATCAACAAACTCCCCCTTTGTCCTTGATGGCAAAAAACTAACCATCAGAACAAATGGAAAAACAATCTTTCTTGTTCAAAATTTTCAATTCAACAAAGATATCAACTGCAATGTCCAGTGTCAAAAAAAAAATTGATGAAGTGTGCCAATGAGACCAACCAATGAATCTGCCAATTGAAAATATATCAAAGAATATTGATGGAAAATATAGAACCAACATCAATAGCCAAGTGTGCCGAAACACAAAATACCAATGTATGCCAATATCAACTATCAGAACCAAATGCCAATTGTCAACTGTCAGATCAACTGCCAGATCAGAACCAATTCAAAATTATGAATGCCAACACAAAATACCAATGTATGCCAATATCAACTGTCAGAATCATATGCCAATATCAACTGTCGGAACCAAATGTCAATTGTCAACTGCCAGATTAGAACCAATTCAAATGATGAATGCCAACACAAAATACCAATGTATGCCAATATGAATTGTTAGAATGTATGCCAATATGAATTGTCAAAACAACTACCAGATCAGAGCCAATTCAAATGATGAATGCCATAATACCTACCAACATCATGCTCAATTCAAATGATGAATGCCATAATACCTACCAACATCGTGTTGTTTTCTCCCCCTTTTTGTCATCAAGGACAAAGAGGATTGAACTGGGAGCTAGCATGAAAGCTCCCCCATACGTCAGAAGGATTAGGCATTAATAAAAGATTGAGAGTATACTCCCAACCTATCACATAATCGAGAAAATTGCTCTTTGGGAAGAGCTTTAGTAAATATATCTGTAACCTGTGCCTGTGACGAAACATGAATGAGCTTAACCTCATTTGAGGAAACTTGGTCCCGTAAATATTGCAATTTTAAAGCAATATGCTTCGTACGAGAATGCATGACAAGATTCTTTGAAATCTGAATGGCACTAGTATTATCACAAAATATAGACATTGGTTTAGATACAGTAATGCCTAAATCAGATAACTGGTAGGACATCCACAACAACTATGTACAGCAAGCAGTAGCTGCAATATATTCAGATTCAACAGTGGACAAAGTTATGCAGTCCTGCTTTTTGCTATGCCACGCAACTAATCTGTCTCCAAGGAAAAATGTTGCACCACTGGTGCTACGTTGATCATCAATACAACCACCCCAGTCAGCATCAGTATAGCTCGTCAAAGTAAAATCATCATGCTTTGGATACCACAAACCATAATCAAGAGTTCCTTGTATATACTTGAATACACGTTTGACAACGTTAAGATGAGATTCTCTAGGAGCCGACTGATACCTAGAAACCAAACACACAGCTTGCATCAAATCTGGTCTAGATGCAGTAAGATACAATAGGCAGCCTATCATGGATCTATACTCCCTTTGGTCAACAAGGGGCGAGTCATCCACTTTGACCAACTTGCATCCTGTTTCCAAAGGTGTGCCAATAGGGTTACATTGATCCATTTGAAACCGCTTCAACATTTCTTTAGCATATTTTACTTGAGATATAAAGAGACCATGATCAAGTTGAGACACTTGTATTCCCAAGAAAAATGTTAGAGGTCCTAACATAGACATTTCAAATTCGGATTCCATAATAGTTGAAAAACTTTTAAACAATGCATAATTGGTGGATCCGAAGATAATATCATCAACATAGATTTCAATAGCCAAAAGATCATCATTAACATCTTTTGTATACAGTGTGCTATCAACACTTCCTTTAGTAAAGCCTTTTGAAATTAAGTAGGAGTCAAGTCTAGCATACCAAGCACGAGGTGCTTGTTTAAGACTATAATGCCTTTCGTAACCTGTACACATGACCTGGAAATTCAAAAGATTCAAAACCTTCTGGTTGCTCCATATAAACCTCTTCTTCAAGATAACCATTTAAGAACGCAGTTTTAACATCCATTTGGTAAACTGTGAACTTTTTATGTGAGGCATATGCAAGAAACATTCGAATAGATTCTAAATGAGCCACAGGAGCAAAAGTTTCACCAAAATCTATACCCTCTTGTTGAGCATATCCCTTACACACAAACCTTGCCTTATTTCTTATCACTTTTCCTGACTCATCTAGTTTGTTCCTGAAAACCCATTTTCCACCAATCACATTTTTGTCATCAAGACGAGGAACAAGTTCTCAAGTTTTGTTTTTCTCAATTTGACTGATTTCTTCTTTCATGGAATTTAACCAAGATTGATTATTTAGAGCTTCAAAGACATTTTGTGGTTCAAAATCAGTTATGAGACAAAAGTGTTCGGCCATTTGAGCTTGTTCTGCATGTTTTGCCTTTCCACGAGTCAGTATGCCAACATTTTTGTCACCGATGACAAGTGTGTCAGGATGCCTTTTAGAAATAATTCCGGAAGGTGTTTTTGAAGGTACATCTGTGCTAATATCAGTAAGTTCCTCATCTTTGTTCAGACTAGGTTCAACTTGTTTAGGATCAACAGTTTCAACAGAAGTTGAAGTATTTCCAAAATCTAGATCTGATTCTTCTTCAAAAGTCAAACCATTTTTTATCATATTCAAATTTTCATCAAAAATAGCATTTATAGAGTCGACCACTTTATTCAGTCGTTTATTAAAGCATTTGTAAGCCTTACTATTTGAGGAATAGCCAAGAAAAATGCCTTCATCAGATTTTGACTGAAAACTATCCAAATTATCAGAGTCATTTTTAACATAGCACTTACAACCAAAAATTCTAAAGTGTTTAACAGAAGCAGTTTTTCCATGCCATAATTCATAAGGGGTGCATGCAATTCTAACTCTGATTTGAACTCTGTTAAGAATATAAACAGCAGTATGTACTGCCTCTTTCCAGAACTTATCAGGTAAGCTTGACTCATTTAACATAGTCCTAGCCATTTCTTTTATTGTTCTATTTTTCCTTTCGACCACTCCATTCTATTGTGGTGTACGTGCTGCAGAATATTGCCTTTTGATGCCATGTTTTTCACAATATTCGACAAAGTCTTGAGAGGTAAATTCACCTCCTCTATCCGATCTTAAACATTTTAATTTTAGATTAGTCTCTCTTTCAACCATTTTTCTGAAAACTTTGAACCTATTAAATGCTTCTGATTTGTTTTTGAGAAAGGTAACCCAAACCATCCTGGTATAGTCATCTACAAACAGCATGAAGTATTTTTCTCCATTTAAGGACTGAGTCTTAGTTGGACCACACAAATCTGTATGAATCAACTCTAAAGGTCTTGACGACATGAATTCTTTTGTCTTGAATGACGATTTGGTTTGTTTGCCTTTAATGCACTCACTACAAACTGTATTTGTAGGTTTACTAATTAGAGGTAAACCTCTAACATTTTCATGCTTACTAATTTTGACTATATTGTCAAAGTTCACATGCCCAAATCTTTTATGCCATAGACAGTTTTCATCTACATGGCTCATAAGACACATGCCTGTAGATTGCTCTTGACCTGTGGAATTTGAAAGATTATACACATTTCCAGGTGTTCTAAAACTATTTGCTACTATTTTCCCATATTTCTTCTTAATAGTACATCCATAAGCATTAAACATGACCTGATACCCGCTATCACATATCTGACTGATGCTTAGTAAGTTATATTTCAAACCTTCCACATAATAAACATCATTTATCGGAGTATTGTTGTTTATCATCACAGTACCAGTTCCAGTTATAAAAAGTCCAGTGTTGTCTCCAAATTTAACAAAGCCTCCTGGATGATCCCTTAAGTTTAAGAACTTGCTTTTGTCCCATGTCATATGATGGGAACACCCACTATCTAACACCCAGATAGCAGATTTTGTAAAAATGAATGCTGTTTGAACAAGCATAGTCTGTTCTAGCTTTGGTCTCCAAACATGTTTAGGTTGTTTAAAATTTTTACAATGATTAGAGGTGTGTCCATATTGATAGCATGCAAAACACCTTGTGTTTCTTAAGAAACCAAAACCTTGTTTGTATCCATAAGCGGATTTTTTTGCAAATCTGCAGGTACTCACTTTGTGTCCAAACAAATGACAAAAGTGACAATAACCATGAAAGAATCTATTATTCAAAAACTGATTACTGTTTGCTATGATAGTATTTTGATATGATGTTTCACCCTTTTCAGCAGTATTTTCAGATTGTTTTTGGCTGTCAAGAACATACACTTGTTCCTTTAGTTTTCTGATCTCTACATCTTTCTCATCAATAAGACATTTTTGAGTTTCAATGACCTTATTTGTATTTGCTAGATCCAGTTGCAGAATTTGACTAGAACTTTCATAGGCATTAACAAGTTTTTTGAGTCGTTTCACTTCTTGAAGAGCACAAAGCAATTCCTCTTCCAAATTAACTTCATTTAATTCAATATCAAAATCTATTTCTGGTTTTTTAGAACGGATCTTAATGGGTTCAACTTTAGTCATGAAAAGCATTTCACAATTATCACCATTTAACTCATCAGAGTCATCATCAGACTCTTCTTTTGTCATGAGACTTTTCTTTTTATTAAATTTTTTACTAGGATTCCAAGGTTTTTTGAAAGACTTTTCTGACTTCTCATCATCTTTGCTTAGATCTAGATACGGACATTTTGCAGCAAAATGTCTAGTTTTGCCACAACCAAAACACTTAAACTTTCCTTGAAACTTTTTCTTAAGTTTTCTGACAAGTAATGCTTCAAAGACATCAGAGAGTTTAGACTCACTATCCTCATGTTTCTCAACTTTGAAAGCCGTTTCAATAGAGGTTGAAGGAACATTTCCAATCTTCATTTCATATGTTGTAGGTATGCTTTGAAGTTTGTGAACAGTCATTTTAGAAAAGTGTTTCTTTTCTTCAAGAGCAGAAATTTTAGTTTCAAATTTAGGCAATAATGTTCTAATGACCTTAGCAACTACATCATGTTCATCAATTTCTTCTCCAAGGCCCTTTCGAGCATTAACAATTTCATCAATTCGTAGAAAATAAGCTGCTATTGATTCATCATTATTCATTTTTAAAGAATCAAACTATGTTTTCAAAGTAATCAATTTAGATTCTCTCACTTTCTCATCACCTTGGTAAATGGATTCAAGATTTGTCCATACCTCATTCGCTGATTTAAAGTACATAACTTTAACAAAGACCTCTTTTGATAACCCGCAAAGTAGTGCAAAGCGAGCACGTTTATCCAACTCAAATTTTGCCTTTTCATCTACATCAGTAGGCACAGCAAAAGGTACAGTGTATTTGTTAGCCACTACCTCCCACATTTTAATATCAAGAGAATGAATAAAAGCTTCCATTTTAACTTTCCAAAAAGTGTAATCAGTGCCATCAAACAGAGGCGCTCTGGTGAGTGAAGCACCCTCATTTTGAGCCATCTCTTTCAAGTATCAGGATCAATCCTAGGGCAAACCTAAAAGACTCGTATGCTCTGATACCAATTGTTGAAAGCAGATGTACTCTAAGAGGGGGAGGGGGTGAATCAAAGTACTTTGAACTTTGAAATACACCAAATAAATATGTTTTTTAAGATTTGAATAAGCTTTATAAATTTGAGACAAAGAGCATAATTGTACAAATGTAGCAATATGTTTGAGAGTGATTTGCCAAGATAAGAAAACTGAAACAGAAATAGAACTAAGATAAATATTAGAGCATTAACACAAAAGTAATAAACTCGACACGATTTTGTGCTGAGTGGAAACCCTCAAGATCCAACCAGATCCTGTCACAGGGAGAAAACCACTCCGTTATTGTATTAACCAGTCCAAAAATCCAAGATTACATCCAGTTTAGCAGCCCTGCTACAAGGAGTCCAACTCCTAACCTTCCATTGAAAATCAACAAGATCTATGATAGTATATTTGCAATTTTGCAGGCTATACAATCACAGATTTTTATTACAGTCTATGAGATATTCAACTTTATTTTCACAAAAAATCCCATCTCTCAATGCCATTTCATATCCATTTATAAACACTATGCATCTATAGATGTATGTGCAGTCACAACCAAAAACCGTTTCCAAAAACTTCCTGGTATACCCGTTAGGGTTTAGAATTAACATTTTTTACAACTTTGTTTAACTTCAACAAACTGCCATGAAAAAATCTGTTTCTTCCCGTAGATAAACTTTCCTCCTTAATAGTCAAGGAGATATTCAAAACTGTCAACTTTTTGCAATAACAAATCACAAGGATTTACCAGTAGTTACTGAAAAATGTCGCGATTAAGCACCCTATCAAAGCTTAAACTGCCATAACAGAGTCCTCATTGAGTTGCCCATGAAAGGGTTTCACAAAAATGTGAAATAAACAAACAAATCAAACAACATCATTTGTCATAATTTATTTTTCTCTTACATCCATCACTAACTCTCGTGAGTTAGGTATTGAGTACATATTACCAAAGTTAAGTGTCAACCCAAAGTCAAATTAAACACACATGGCTTTACTGATTTGTCATCAAGGACAAAATGAATCAATAGTAGGGGTTTCCAAATTATGGGTTGGGATTGTGCATCTACTTTGTATTATTAGATTTGAAGACGAGGTTTATTTCATTTGGTCCAGTTGAACTCACATAATCTTTAAGAGGGTGATAAGACAGTTCATGTGTAAATGGTGTCCAATGAAATTTGGGAACTTGAATGATAGCTAGGTGATTATATCTGCAATTGAGAAGCAACTTAAATAATTCTTGCTGATATGATAATTATTTTCAAATAACAGCTTCTTGATGACATGTTTTATGTTGTTATTCAGTTTCGTGTTGTAGCATAAAGCAGAGGTGTTGGAATATTGACTCCAACAATGAACATGTATGGAGAGTTTTAGTGCGCTGTATATAACATCTAGTTCTCTGACAATCATTCCAATTTGTTGTTAATCATCCCAATTAACTGTCAAATGTATTTGATATTTAATAGGAAGACAGTTGGATCTCCAAAAGTCTTTATAATTAAAATTTAATGAAAAATTATATAATATATATATATTCCAATCCCCTCTTTGTTCTCTGTTCTCTAATTTTAATAATCTACTCCATATATCCGTTCATACAGCTGTTATGAGATTTTTAAATAAGTCTCAATTTTCATTAAAAAAATAAAATAGATAACACCTCGATACATTATTATTTTTTCATAAATAGAATAGAAACACTGCATACATAATTGATTGATACAATGCAAAGCTACTTCCTTCCATCATTACAACATCATAGACACATCTTACAAACACAATGTAAGGATACAGATTATAATATAATTTATCAATTATGTTTTAAAAAAATATGAGGATTTGTCTTTTGAAATTTTAAGGAATCTAATGAAAGACAATGGTGCACACTGCCTACCATTTTCAAGATCTACTGAGTAGACAAGACGGGACAATAAAATGCCTTGCACTCGCCCTGCCCACCAGAAAACAATTATTACCAGATTTTTATTTTAAATTGTGCTAAAACCCTATTCAATACCTTACGGATAAATCTTATACATATTTTATTATTGAAGATCCAGATATAAATTTTTAAGACACTGCCGAGAAAACTAGGAGATATCTTTGATGTTCAGAGAAGCTGAGGTAAGGAGAAATCTCTAAAGCATTGAAGAGAGGTTGTCAAGAAGAGAAATCTCTGAAACACTAAAGAGAAGGCTGTAAAGAGGAAAAATCTATGGAACAATGGAACATTGTAGAGTCTGTAAAGCGGATAAACTTCTGAAGCATACATTGAAGAGAAATTTTTCTAAAGAGAAAGTAAGAAGAGGAGAAATCTCTAAAACATTGAAGAGAAATTTTCTAAAACGAAAAGATGTGAAAAAAAAAATCGCTCAAACATTAAAGATAAATCTATCCAAGATTCCAAAGAGAAAGTGTGAAGAGGAATCTCTAAGAGTAATCTCGGGAACATTATAGAGGCTGCAAAGACGAGAAATCTCTGAAACATTGAAGATAAATTTCTCTAAAGAGAAG